>NC_053028.1:233773526-233933842 GCF_003073215.2 Triticum urartu
TGTGATCCAGGTGATGCTCGCTCGCCGGATCCTTCCGTGCTAAAGCCGGACTTGCCATTTGTGGGAGTTCGATCTGGCCAAGCACCAGACCTTGCAACAGTTCTTCGGCACTATGCACGAAGACGTCTAAGCTTCAAGGCCAACGAGACGCAGCCGGTGACGACCGAGGACCACGGGCATGACCTGGCCCATCCCGCTAGTGCGGTAAGTTTTTCGTATTTCAAGGTGTATCCTTTACTTGCGTATTCAAGGAAGATGTCTAAGCTTCCCCATTCATTTTTCAGGGCTGGACAAAGAAGGCGGAGCGGATCCAGTGTCTGGCTCCGCTGCCCGAAGACCCAGCAATCCCTCTTCTGACGAACATGCTGGTTCCGGCGCCCTAACAAGCGCCGGAGAAGAAGTCCAAGAAGAAGGCCAAGGAGACTAGGAGTGGTCTCCGCCATAAGGGCACTTCGGACGTGACGCCCGAAGATGCCAAGACCCACTCCTCCCACACTGATGATGGGGAGGAGGAGGAGGAAAGCGATTCTCCCCGGAGGGGGGAGGGAAGAGAAGGGTGGCCTCCACGCATCTGGAGGCAAAGGCGTCCAAGAAGGGGAAGGCCTCCACCGCGGACAACTCCGCATGGGACATTGATAGAAGCTCTGAGTAGCGCCCCAGGTATAAGGCCCTGGCCGAATCATAAGTACTCGAAGATGCACACAAATATCCAGCTCCTTTACTTTATGATTTTAACATGTTGAATTATGCGCTTGCAGTCTAGCTCGTTCCGACCTCGAGCGATCCTCATCTTCGGGAAATTCACTGGATCCGAAGGTGATGGACACCGGGTCCCTTCTGGAGGCCTCTTCTCCCAAGGCCATGGATGACGCTGAGGTGCTGTCTCGAAGGACCTGCCCAAGCCAGGCAGAGACGCAGGAGGCCGTCAGGGTGGCACCAGAGGGGGAGCCCTCGGCCGCCGGACAAATGGGGGAGCAAATCGCCATTGAGACTGGCAATGGGGGCTGTATCCAACCTGGCCCCCAGCCGAATAGAATTCTAGAGACCTATATGGCTCCGGAATCCGGCAAGCAACCTCCTTCGAAAGGAGGTGCACTGATTCCACCGGTGACCTCTGTCCATCCAGAGGCACTGGATACTCTACTGGAAGCGCTGCAAAGCGCTTCCATTGTTGAGGAACACCATATCCTTATGGGTACGGTGATTGAGAGGGTTGAGTCCGTTAACAGCGGACAGATCGAAGCCTGCACCAGCCTCCTAATAGGCTTTGAGGTAAGTGACGCAATTGTATAAAAAGAATGTCATAGTATAGACAGTAGCCCCTGAGATTCTGTCCGGTGTTCGGAAGGAAAAGCTGGACAGAGGATCAAGTAATTTTTCGCAGGAGACTAACCAAATATGTCTTACGTGAATAAGCAGGCATCATTGTTGGCTGCAACCTCTCATACTGCCAAAGTTTCCGGACTGAAGCAGAGTCTGGAGCGGGCCGAGGAAGAGCTCGGCCGTGTAAAAAAGCAGCTAGAAGACAAGCAATGTATGCAATGACCTTTTTGTAGATCCAGAAGGGATGAATGATTTGTGCTGGCCATAGTGCCATGATATTTGTTGGGAGTGGCGACCGAGGTGGAGATCCTCAAGAAGGCGCTGGCCGAGGCCGAGGAGAGAGCGGCAAAGAAACAAGCTGCCCGCGAAAAGTTTGAGGCCAGGGTCGGTGAGGTCCAGCAGGATCTCCAGGACGCCGTGAAGAAATACGAGTCCTTGGAGCTCAACGTTGCGGATCAAGAGTCTGAACTCGCCAAGGCCCACCAAAGCGCGCACGATGCCCGGGTTGAAGCCCAGGGCGCCCTCCAGGAAATCCAGGAGGCCAGAAAAATCGCGGCGGGTAAGGCCTTTATTATGCAGAGCAAGTATGTGAAGAAAAGGTTCCTCTTACTGACCCGGATTTGGAGTTCTCCATGGGCGTTTGCGGATCTGCCGCACAGCGCTGCCGACGCTGCGGAGTTCTTCCGAGCCGAAGAGAGGAGCTCGACGAAGAAGCTATTCTGGTCGCAATACCTTGCGCCCGAACATCCAGTGCCCTTTAGCGATCAGCTAAAATAGCTGGTCGAACTGCATAGGGTGGACGAACTAGCCATGAAGGATTTAATAATCCGGCTATGGCCTGCCGAAGTCATAGCTAGCAGCTGCTTCAGGCTCGTGAAGCGGCTGGTTGATGCCTGCCCCCGGCTTGACGTCATCAAGCGATCAGTCTATATCGAGGGTGCGAGGATGGCCTTCGCCCGTGTCAAGGTGCAGTGGGCGAAGATCGACGCCGTTAAGCTCGTGACCGAAGGACCACCCACTGACAAGGAGCACCGCACGCCGGAGTGGTATTTTGGTGATGTCCTTAAGGGATCCCGGATTGTAGAGGGCCAGTGTTCAAAAGACATTATCTTCGAATGAATACATTCATGTTATCTTGTCTTGTATGATGAAACAAAGCCATTATGTAATATAATGCTTGTTTATTATTTAAAAAATTTCCTCCTATGCGGCCGTTTTTATTAAATCTGAGAGTTGGCCAGTCGTCGGCTTCAACCCCCACTAGGTAGTACAGGGTGTTCGGGATGGAATCTAAACACTCTTGATCCAGGAATTTGGTCCTTGAAGGAGGTGTTTAGCGCAACGAACCAGGCAATCGGACTATGCGACTTTTTCACTCTCACTTAGCCATAGGAGTTTGACAATAGAAATGTAGGCGCAACCCCTAGTATTTGTTAGTCCGGACCAGGGTGTTGTAGACACCTGATCAGGTGAAGGCCAATCCGTCGCATAATGCGGAAAAAATCGCAAGAGATTTTAACCTCCGAAGAGCTGACCAACTCACGCCGCATCATGACAGTCAGTTTTCGGCTTTCTCTAATGAGGTGCTCATCCGGATAAACCAGGACACAATCGAAGTAGTTCTCCCTTTACTACCCTAGCCGATAGAGCGGAACGTAAGGTAGTAAGCACAGGAGCCGGGCAACCCAACTATTGACCAAAGACATGATTTAGAGCCGATGCATATAATGCTAAATTCGGGGGCCGAACTGTACTGTAAAAGTGTTCGGACTTGTTGTCGTAGTATGGAGCGCAATAAAGCCCCTGGCAAATTACGGCGTACCAAAGTGTACAGATGCAATCGATAAGAATAGCGAGATAAAATGAAGTAAAAAGCCAGTGCCAGATGAGTTGGGCCGCAAACTATGTTCATTATAATTTTGATTAATACGTCAAAGCGTATTTATACAAATAGTGCGATAAGCAACAGGGCTATTTAACATGCCAAGACCAAGGGGGAGCTGCGTACGGGTTCTGAAAACAGGTAGAATGACCATCAAGAAGAACATCTAGAGATTCCCCACACATCTGTGCTGCTTGCCGACTTGGTATACCCGTCCATCGAAAGGACCGATGATCAGGCCGTCGAGAGGGGCCTGTAGAGAAGAGACAAATGTCAGGACCCCGATTCCAAGCCACATCGATCTAGCCGATAACACCTCATATCACTTTGCGGCCTCACGCACGGTATCCCACGGGTGTCGCCTTACCATGGCCCGGGACCGTTTGCGCCTTTTGGCTCATGTATATGATAGTGTCGCTAGCATCCATATGATAGAGAACCCGGGCTGACATGGCTAGTCGTGAACCCAAAGCGGCACAGACCTATGGAGACAGGCATACATGAATCACATCGAGCATGTCGATCATCAGCGAGTGATTCCGGGCTGTAGCACTGGGCTAACAGGACTCCGGGGAACCCGGGCTGTAGCAGGCTAGGCAGGACTCCGGAAGTCACTGCGTGACATTTCCCCGAAGGGACAGACATAGGAACAAAGTGAAACACATGCCGGCCAGTCAAGTGTCCTGAACAGTAGTGCTGGGCTAGCAGGACTCCGGTGAACCGGGCTGTAGCGGACTACTATGGCTCGAGGAACAGTAGGCTACATTTCCCCATAAGAAAGGCTGCCAAGGATAAACAACTAGATTGTCGGATCCCACTCATACCAAGCATTTCAATCATACACACAATATGCCCGATATGAGTACATACAACATGGCATCACAACAAAACTCTACAACTCAAGTACTTTATTTAAAGGCTCCAGAGAGCCATACATAACATGTTCATATAGATAGGGGTCACATGACCCAACACTCAAGTCATACAATCATACAAGCACATGCGGAAGCAACTAGTCTGAGTACAGACACTAGAAAGAAAGAAGGCTTCTCGAAGCCTGTCTATCTACATAGGGCCCTCCATGGCCAGGATCACCACCTGGGTGGCTAGTCACTTGTCGACGTCAAGGTCTACGTAGAACCCATCGGAGGGGGCAGTGTTGTCATCTGAAAACAGTAATTAAGGAAACATGAGTACAAAGGTACTCAGCAAGTCTTACAACAGAACCTACTATACATGCTTATTCTCAAGAAGGAGGTGGGGTTATTGCAGCAAGCCAGCTTTGACTCTTGGCTAAGCTATCCTACGGAACTCCACCAGTAAAATAGTTTTCGCACACGAGTCCACTACTCACCAACACAGTACTCCACCGAGGATCCTCCCTCGTCATCCTACGAGAGGGCCATCCTTGGTATTCACACTTATCTTGAGTCTTTTAGTAGTATCCATTAACTTGTCTATGAACTGCATAGGCAACCAAGTAGTCCTTTACCGCGGACGCGGCTATTCGAATAATTTTATACCCTGCAGGGGTGTACTTCGTCACACACGTTTCCACCACTTAGCGTCTGCACACGACATGTGCTCGGCAGACTTCAAGCGAAAACCGACGTGGGTGTAGACCACGACCTGACTAACCTCACAAGTCTCTAGTCCAGGTTTATCACCTATTCAGGTTCCATCCGCAAGGAAATCCGGCCGGGGTGTCCTCAACGGCCCCAAACGATGTGTACAGGGTCCCGAGACGCCAAACGGGCGCCTGGCATACCCGGCCACAGTGTATCTACCGCATCATAGCCCACCCCTAGGGTCAGCGCTACACACGGCCGCCAACACATGTCCTACAAACACCAGAAACTAGTTGCAACTCCTGGACAGAGGGCGAGAGGGGTCAGTAAGTCGAGCGGGGTCATATTTCAGGGCCCAATGTGTGGTAGTAGCTGAATCTTAAATCACGCATACAGATCTCAGTTCTTATGGACGGTCTCAATGAAACAACCCACCATGTACTCCTACATGGCCTCTCATTGATACCTTTACCAAAACATGTTCAACACATTCCTCACATTACCGACATATCATATCACTCTAGCCCATCACCCAGATGAACCAGACCTGACACAACTCTAAGCATAGCAGGCATAGCAAGGTAGGAATCACATACATGGCTCAAACAACTCCTACACATGCTAGTGGGTTTCATCTAGTTACTGTGGCAATGACAGGTCATGCAGAGGATAAGGGTTCAACTACCGAAACACACAGCAGTTTGAATTGCGTTGTCTTAATGCAGTAAACAAGAGCAGAAGCGAGAACATGGTTTTGTATCGGAATGATCAATGGGTTGCTTGCCTGTTGTAGTGGTAGTAGGGTACTGCCCTTCAGACGGATACTCGGGGATATCCTCGGAGGTAGAACCTACCACGAAAGACACACCGAAACATAATCAACACATGGCAATATGCAACAATATGATGCATGCTATGACATGGCAAGATGAAGGTGTCTTGGCCTAATGCAAGCCAAAACAGAAAGGGATGAACTCATTTGAGTCAAAGATTCAATTATTAGCTTATTAAACATGGCTTTATTAGTGCATTACCTCATTCTACTTAAACAGCAAGGTTAACTTGTTTTGTCATGCATGAAACCATTACAGATGGATAGATTGAATTTTTCTGATCATTTTTCATATATAAATCTTTGCATTTGGAGCTATGGTTGATTTTCTATGATTTTTAGAAGTTTTGATTATTTTTTGGAATTTCCTATTAAAGAATAAATCCAGAAATTGAATTAATGCATCAGCACTGCGTCACTGTGACGTCAGCGGGTCAAAGGCGCCAGCCCAGGTCAAACCTGACTGGTGGGCCCCTTCTGTCAGTCTCTCAGCTAACTAACAGAGTTGGTTAGTGTTTAGTTAGCACTAAACTGGGTTAGTTAGGCTCTGGGCCCATATGTCAGTGAGAGAGGGGTAGTTAACGGCGTCATTAACCTCTAACAGAGTGATTAGCTCTAATTTAAACTAATCTAAATTAGTTAAAAGCCGGCCCCACACATCAGTGTCTCAGATGGAGTCAAACTGGGGTCAAACCCCTGGTCAACGGGGCTAATCCCGCCGTTGTTGAGTCGCCGGCGAGGCCGAGATGGCGGAGAGCTTTAGATTTGGTCCTCTGGTGACCAAATCGCTGGTGGAGACGTGCTACGCGTAGCTGGGGAGCTGCCGCATCCAGTGGTGCAAGTGGTTGGACACGGGAACGCCGGAAACGACACCAGCGAGCTCGACAGCGGCGGCCGGAGTTCGGACGGGGTTGGGTTCGACGCTACGGTGCACGGGAGAAAGAGCTGGTGGTGGCTACGGGCTCCTGGTGCTGCGCTGAGCATAACGGTGAGCTTGGCTTCGAGCCACTGTGGCTCTAGCCACAACGGCGCCATGGCCGGCGGCGGGGAGCTTTCGGGTGCGGTGGACGTGGCGACTACAGAGGCCAAACGAGCACGGGAGCTAGGGGAAGAGGAAGAGGAGCTCATAGCGGGGTCAGAGAGGGGGTCAGCGAGCTCGGGGAGGTCCTGGCGGCGCCGAATCGACCGGAGACGGGTCGGGTGCCTGAGGTTGAAGACGAGGGCGAAGACAGCGTTCGGTGGCGTTTGGAGTCGCGTGGGTCTGCGGAGAAGTCCAGGGCGACGAGGCGGAGCTATTGGGCTTGTCGGAGGGGCGAGGGGGTGGCTCTGGTGACGTCTACGGCGAACGGCGGCGAGGATCGCGCTCGGCCATCGCGGGAGAGGGTGAGGGAGATGAGGGGGAGAGTGAGGGAGGATGAGAGGGGGACGTGGGGGTCGGCGTGGCATCCCTGGACGTCTCCAGGGCGTCGGCAGAAGCAGGAGGTGGCCGGCGTGTGGCCGCGGGCGCCGGCCACGCGCTCCTCGTCCTCCTGGCGGGAGGAGGACGACGACTGGCAAGGCGAGTCGGCTGGGCCGAGCCAGGTGGGCTGGGCCAGCACAGGTAAGGCCCAGGTGGGCTTCCCTCTCTCTCTTTTTGATTTGTTTCTGTTTTTTATTTAACTGCAACTGTTGGGCTTTATTAAAAAATACTAAAACGTTTCCAAAAATCCTGAAAATAATTATGGGCTCTGTTTAGAATATTTCCAACAGCAAACATTTATTTCCAGAATTACTTGAGCATTTAAATTATTTTATAGCATTTAAATGCCCAAAATCAAATACTTATGATTTAATTCAATGACCTTCTA
Organism: Triticum urartu; assembly: GCF_003073215.2. NCBI lineage: Eukaryota > Viridiplantae > Streptophyta > Magnoliopsida > Poales > Poaceae > Triticum > Triticum urartu. The sequence continues at coordinate 233,780,979 of NC_053028.1, forward strand.
TTGACCTAGAAAATTGTGCACCAAATTTGCCAGAGGTTCTAACCCAAGGCAAAGAGAGTGAACTTTTTTAGAAGGGCATTTCAGGTTCATTGAAAAATAATTTTAGTAAACCCTAGTTGTTTCCAGGGGGGTTGGGGGTTCTGTCTTCCCCATTTCAAATTTAAGAGGAATTTAAACATGATGCACACTCTAATGCTTAAACTAACTAGGGTGTGACAACTCACCTCCACTCAAAAGAATCTCGTCCCGAGATTTAGGATCCTCCAGGAAGAAGGTGGGGTACTCGAGTCGAAGACGATCCTTCCTTTCCCAAGTGGCTTCTTTCTCAGAATGGTGTGACCATTGAACCTTGAGAAACTTGATATTATGACATCGAGTGGTACGCTCGGCTTGATCAAGGATACGAACGGGATATTCCCGATAGGAGAGGTTATCTTGTAGATCAAGCGTTTCGTGGTCCACTCCACGGATGGGATCCGCGAAGCAACGCCTGAGTTGAGAAACGTGGAAGACATCGTGAACTCTGGAAAGATGCAAAGGTAGTTCCAATTGGTAGGCAACTTCTCCTCGTTTGGCAAAAATGCGAAAGGGTCCAATGTAACGAGGAGCCAATTTGCCTTTGATACCGAAACGATGGGTTCCCTTTAACGGAGTAACCCGAAGGTAAGCCTTCTCGTCGACTTCATAAGTCATAGGCTTATGTTTACGATCATATTGACTCTTTTGATGAGATTGGGTGTTTTCCATTTCTCACGAATAACGCGAACCTGCTCTTCTGCTTCCTGAATCATATCCGGGCCAAAGAGTTGTCTTTCCCCGGTTTCTGACCAGTTAAGAGGCGTTCGACATTTTCGTCCATAGAGAACTTCGAAACGAGCCTTGCCCAAGCTGGCTTGATAACTATTGTTATAAGCAAACTCCGCGAATGGAAGGCATTTCTCCCAACTCATTCCGAACGAGATAACAGAAGCTCGAAGCATATCTTCCAGAATTTAATTAACTCGTTCTACTTGATCACTTGATTGAGGATGGAAGGCGGTACTAAAAGAGAGACGAGTTCCCTTAGCATTTTGGAAACTTTCCCAAAATCAAGAGGTGAAGAGACTCCCACGGTCTGAGTTAATTTCCAATGGAACACCGTGAAGAGACACTATTCGGGAGATGTATAAATCGGCTAGCTGGCTAGCGGTGATACTCTCACGAACAGGTAGGAAATGGGCTACTTTGGAAAGTCGGTCGATCACGACGAAGATGGCATTATTCCCTCTCTTGGTTCTGGGAAACCCAGTGATGAAATCCATACTGATTTTATCCCATTTCCATTCAGGAATAGCCAAAGGTTGAAGGGTGCCAGCAGGCCGTTGATGCTCTGCTTTAACACGACGACAAACGTCGCAATTAGCAATGTATTGAGCGATTTCTCTCTTCATCCTAGTCCACCAAAACCTCTGGCGTAGGTCTTGATACATTTTAGTACTACCGGGATGAATGGTGAGAGGGGATTCATGAGCTTCCTTAAGGATCAACTGGCGTAGATGTTGTTTCTTGGGAACCACCAAACGGTTCTCGAAGAAGACAACACCCCGCTTATCCATGGAAAAACATTTAGCAACTCCGCTAGCAATGTTTTCCCTAATCCGGGATATGCCCTTATCACGCTTCTGGGCAGCTATGATTTGATCCATAAGGGTAGGTTTCGCCACCAGGGTGGATAGGAATCCTTGAGGAACAATGTGAAGATTAAGCTTACGAAATTCCTGATGGAGAAGTGGTTAACTTTGTTGTAACATCAGGTTGTTACAATAGGACTTACGGCTTAGCGCATCAACCATGACATTGGCTTTGCCCGGGGTGTAAGTTATTCCTAAATCGTAATCCGAGATCAACTCAACCCAACGTCTTTGCCTGAGATTCAAATCTGGTTGGGTGAAGATATATTTCAAACTTTGGTGATCGGTGAAGATCTCGCAATGATTACCGAGAAGGTAATGTCGCCAAGTTTTAAGTGCATGGACTACAGCTGCAAGCTCTAGATCATGTGTGGGATAATTTTCCTCATGTGGGTGTAATTTCCGTGAAGCATAGGCAATTACCTGACGATCTTGCATGAGTATGCAACCTAGTCCTTGTCGCAAGGCGTCGCAATAGATAATAAAGTCCTTGGAGAAGTCTGGTGGTACCAGTACGGGAGCAGATGTCAGGCGTCTTTTCAGTTCCTGAAAGCTGAACTCGCACTATGGAGTCCACTCGAACTTTTTATCTTTCTTGAGGAGTTCAGTTAGAGGTTTAGCAACCTTGGAGAAATTCTCGACGAAGCGGCGACAATAGCTCGCTAAGCCAAGGAAGCTCCGAACTTGCTTAACCGTCTCAGGTGGAGTCCAATCAAGGACGGCTTGAACTCGCTCGGGATTGACAGCAATACCCTTACCAGAGATTACATGGCCTAGATAGGTCACTTCTGGCAACCACAATTCACACTTGGAGAATTTGGCATAAAGGCGTTGCTCTCGAAGTTTCATCAATACTAGCCTTAGATGTTAGGCATGTTCCTCTTCATTCTTGGAGTAGATGAGTATGTCATCGAGGTATACTACGACAAATTTATCCAAGTACTCCATGAAGACCGAGTTCATTAACCGAGAGAAGGTAGCTGGGGCATTTGTTAAACCAAAGGACATGACGGTGTACTCGTATTGGCCATAACGAGTAACAAAGGCCGTTTTGGGAATGTCCCCATTTCTGATTTTGATTTGATGGTAGCCCAACCTCAAATCCATCTTGGAAAAGACTGAGGATCCAGCGAGCTGATCCTACAGATCGTTGATCCTGGGAAGCGGGTATTTGTTCTTGATGGTGACCAAGTTGACAGGTCGGTAATCCACAACCATTCGATCCGTTCCATCCTTCTTCATAACAAAGAGGACGGGGCAAGCCCAAGGAGAGGAACTAGGACAGATGAAACCCTTTTTCAAGGACTCATCGAGTTGGTTCTTAAGCTCGGCTAGTTCTAAGGGTGCCATCTTGTAGGGTCTTCTAGAAATTGGAATGGTTCCTGGAACAAGGTCTATCACAAACTCAACATCCCTGTCAGGTGGAACACCTGGCAGTTCTTCTGGAAAGACATCTGGAAAGTCTCGGACTACCGGAACATCCTCAAGGTCTGGAAGGGGGTTGGCATTTAGGGAGTAAAGTTGGCGCTTGGCCACTCGGGTTAAGACATTGACTGTCTTGCCCGATGGGTGAGTAAGTTGAACGGTTCTAGTGGCACAATCGATCTTAGCATAATGAGATGACATCGAGTCCATACCCAAGATGATGTTTATGTCCGAGGACTTGAGAGCTATTAAGGATGCAAGGAAGACAAGTCTACCGACAAGAATTTCGTTCCCATGGCTTACTCTAGAAGTTCGCCATCTAGAGCCAAGGGTTTGAATTTCCATGGTAGAGGGCATGTCACAGAATGTCGTGTTATGTAATCGAGCTTAGTTCTCGGATATGAATGAATGAGATGCTCCAGTATCGAAAAGAACAGGTGCCGGATGGCAGTTAACAAGGAGTGTACCAAGGACGACGTTAGGATCCTCATGAGCCTCCTCGGCTGAAACATAGTTGACATGGCCATGTGTAGTGGTGGCCGGCTTGGCGTAGAATGTTTTCCCCGCGGGCTTACCACGGCCAACGGGCTTTCCAGTTTGATTGGAGTTGTTGTTCTGGGGACACTCTCGACTATAGTGACCCGGCTCTCCACACTTAAAGCATGTCACCATATTGGGGCGTGGAGCAGCGTTAGCAGCGGGGCCACCATAGGGCTTGGGCGGTGCAAATTGCTGGTTAGGACGAGGCGCCTCAAAGGATGGCCTCGGAATGAACCTGGGTGGCAGCGCCGTGCTTGGGATCCACACCCGGCGCTTCTGAGCTCCAGAGCCGGATGAAGAGCCAAAATCACGTGAGTGCTTGCGTGAAGTGTCATAATCAGTCTGGCCTGTCTCAGCACTGATGGCTTTATTGACCAACTTCTGAAAAGAGGTGCACTCATGCAGACGAAGATCGTGGCGAAGCTCAGGGCTAAGTCTCTTGCGGAACCTTGCCTGCTTCTTAGCATCAGTAGATACCTCTTCAGGGGCATAACGTGCCAGATTCCCAAATTCACGACTATAAGCATCCACAGTCAGTCTTCCTTGGGTGAAGTTGCAGAACTCCTCCCTCTTGCGATCCATGAGACCTTCCGGAATGTGATGCTCACGGAAAGCCTCACTGAATTCAGCCCAAGTAGTAATTTGGCCGACCGGGCGCATAGCTTCAAAATTTTCCCACCAGAGGCTAGCAGGGCCTTCGAGATGGTAGGCAGCGTAAGTAACCTTGTCGGCTTCGGCTACGTTGGCAGAATGTTGCTTGTGGGTGATGCTGCGAAGCCAGTCATCCGCGTCGAGGGGCTCGACGGAATGGTTAAACTTTGGTGGGTACAGCTTGATAAAGTCATTGATTGACACCAAGTCATTTCGCGGATGGCGTGCAGTGTTCTGCTCAATCCGCTCTAGCAGGCGGTTAGTCTCACGCTTGTTTCTTTCCGCCTCCAGCATTACTTCGGCCAGAGAAGGCGGGTGAGGCAGATTTTCACCCCTAGCTGCACTGGCTTCCCCCTGCTCCGAGGCAGCAGGGTTGCTGCAGGTGTTGACCATCCTAGGAGAAAACAAGACAACGGTTTAGATAAGGATGGCTCAAGCTTAGCAAGGAAGTGCAGAATGTAATGGATAACACGGAATGCAGCGATGTTCATCCGTATGTCATGGTAATATAAAACTGCCATATATATACCAACGGTCATACACATCATACATAGTTTAGTACAAGCCCAGGCTACAGTACAACTATGATGAAAGACGTTACATCTCATCAGAGGCACCCCAAGCTCCTATACATTATTTGTCTACAGCTCCGGAATTGATTGCACACAAAGTCATATTCCACAAGTCACGCAGGACAGTGGAGATACAACTACTACAATACTAGTGGTACTACTACTAACTCAGACAGCTCTGTAGTAGTCCTCATAGAAATCACCTCCATAGCCTGGAAGTTCAACGTGACCATCCGGGAATAGACGGTCCTGAGGAGCCTGTGGACCATAGGGGCTAGGATGAGGTCTTGGACCAACAAACGGTGGCCTGCGGGGACCACGGGGTGGGGTGATGCCTCCCACATCACGCCAATCCACCATGTCTGGCAAAGCAGATCTCACAGGATACAGATCCCTTGTATCCATACATCCAGCTTGCACCACAGGTGCAAACCGAGTCAATGTAGCCCAATGATCAGCACGCGTATTGAAAAGCTCCAGCCTCAAGGCCCGATTCTCTCGGTCCTTATCTTCGAGCATCTCGGTAGTGGTACGAGTTAATGAGTCCTCCTGAGTGGAGTCAGCATAGATAGCCTGAAGATACCCTTGCGCTCCCGGAAGTGAAGCTGGCATGTAATGGAAGTCGGTGTTCCGAAGCAGGCCAGTCCGGACTCGCAGGATGGTCATCATGGAATAGGCAGCATCCTGCACAGCCATCTCAACAGTAACCCCGAGTCCATGGGAACGGTGAAGGGGCTCGGTAGATCCAGGATAAGAAGGAAATATCCTGACGGTGCAGAAATATTGGCTTTGATTAAACTCTCGGAATTGCTCTTCGACGGTGTATTCGGGATACCAACGGTAACCCTCTCGATCATTACCCGGACTAACATAGCAGTATGACTGGGCACGTCGAGGCACCGGGTCAGGCGAACCACTTGGTTTTGAACACGGTTGGCCATCTGAAAGCACAACCACAATGCAAAGACATCAGAATTTCTAGGGAAAATTGGACAGCATAACAGCTGTAAATGCTCAGAAAAAGATTTGAGACATCCACAACAGTTCGCAATACCACTCAACAACATCATATCAAGGTTCTGATCCAATTAGCAACATACTAAAATAGTAGAAACTAAACTGGGGCTTGTAGCAACAATCCTATATGCTACTACGGATTAGTAACACATGAACCTGATAGAAGAAGAGAGCCTAGTCCTTAACCCACGTTGAATGAGAAGAGAATGACTCAGATCAGAGGCATAGGGTAAAGGAGTAAAAGAGCCTTACGTTCCCTCCCACAATCAATTCCCTTACATATAACTAAAGCATTTCTAGACTCGACATCGACCAGCTTGGCTCAACGAACCTACAGGCAGTCCGGCTTTGATGCCAACGCTGTCAGGACCCCGATCTCAAGGCACATCGATCTATCCGGTAACACCTCATATCACTTTGCGTCCTCACGCACGGTATCCCACGGGTGTCGCCTTACCATGGCCCGGGACCGTTTGCGCCTTTTGGCTCACGTATATGATAGTGTCGCTAGCATCCATATGACAGAGAACCCGGGCCGACATGGCTAGTCGTGAACCCAAAGCGGCTCAGGCCTATGTAGACAGGCATACATGAATCACATTGAGCATGTCGGTCATCAGCGAGTGATTCCGGACTGTAGCACTGGGCTAACAGGACTCCGGGGAACCCGGGCTGTAGCAGGCTAGGCAGGACTCCGGAAGTCACCGCGTGACATTTCCCCGAAGGGACAGACATAGGAACAAAGTGAAACACATGCCGGCCAGTCAAGTGTCCAGAACAGTAGTGCTGGGCTAGCAGGACTCCGGTGAACCGGGCTGTAGCGGACTACTATGGCTCGAGGAACACTAGACTACATTTCCCCATAAGAAAGGCTGCCAAGGATAAACAACTAGATTGTCGGATCCCACTCATACCAAGCATTTCAATCATACACACAATATGCCCGATATGAGTACATACAACATGGCATCACAACAAAACTCTACAACTCAAGTACTTTATTTAAAGGCTCGAGAGAGCCATACATAACATGTTCATACAGATAGGGGTCACATGACCCGACACTCAAGTCATACAATCATACAAGCACATGCCGAAGCAACTAGTCTGAGTACAGACACTAGAAAGAAAGAAGGCTTCTCGAAGCCTGTCTATCTACATAGGGCCCTCCATGGCCAGGATCACCACATGGGTGGCTAGTCACTCGTCGACGTCAAGGTCTACGTAGAACCCATCGGAGGGGGTGATGTTGTCATCTGAAAATAGTAATTAAGCAAACATGAGTACAAAGGTACTCAGCAAGTCTTACAACAAAACCTACTATACATGCTTATTCTCAAGAAGGAGGTGGGGCTATTGCAGCAAGCCAGCTTTGACTCTTGGCTAAGCTATCCTACGGAACTCCACCAGTAAAATAGTTTTCGCACACGAGTCCACTACTCACCAACACAATACTCCACCGAGGATCCTCCCTCGTCATCCTACGAGAGGGCCATCCTCGGTATTCACACTTATCTTGAGTCTTTTAGTAGTATCCATTAACTTGTCTATGAACTGCGTAGGCAACCAAGTAGTCCTTTACCGTGGACGCGGCTATTCGAATAGTTTTATACCCTGCAGGGGTGTACTTCGTCACACATGTTTCCAGCACTTAGCGTCTGGACACGACATGTGCTTGGCAGACTTCAAGTGAAAACCGATGTGGGTGTAGACCACGACCTGACTAACCTCACAAGTCTCTAGTCCAGGTTTATCGCCTATTCAGGTTCCATCCACAAGGAAATCCGGCCGGGGTGTCCTCAACGGCCCCAAACGATGTGTACAGGGTCCCGAGACGCCAAATGGGCGCCCGGCATACCCAGCCACAGTGTATCTACCACATCATAGCCCACCCCTAGGGTCAGCGCTACGCACAGCCGCCAACACATGTCCTACAAACACCAGAAACTAGTTGCAACTCCTGGACAGAGGGTGAGAGGGGTCAGTAAGTCGAGCGGGGTCATATTTCAGGGCCCAATGTGTGGTAGTAGCTGAATCTTAAATCACGCATACAGATCTCAGTTCTTATGGACGGTCTCAATGAAACAACCCACCATGTACTCCTACATGGCCTCTCATCGATACCTTTACCAAAACATGTTCAACACATTCCTCACATTACCGACATATCATATCACTCTAGCCCATCACCCAGATGAACCAGACCTGACACAACTCTAAGCATAGCAGGCATAGCAAGGTAGGAATCACATACATGGCTCAAACAACTCCTACACATGCTAGTGTGTTTCATCTAGTTACTGTGGCAATGACAGGTCATGCAGAGGATAAGGGTTCAACTACCGAAACACACAGCAGTTTGAATCGCGTTGTCTTAATGCAATAAACAAGAGCAGAAGCGAGAACATGGTTTTGTATCGGAATGATCAATGGGTTGCTTGCCTGTTGTAGTGGTAGTAGGGTACTGCCCTTCAGACGGATACTCGGGGTTATCCTCGGAGGCAGAACCTACCACGAAAGACACACCGAAACATAATCAACACATGGCAATATGCAACAATATGATGCATGCTATGACATGCCAAGATGAAGGTGTCTTGGCCTAATGCAAGCTAAAACAGAAAGGGATGAACTCATTTGAGTCAAAGATTCAATTATTAGCTTATTAAACATGGCTTTATTAGTGCATTACCTCATTCTGCTTAAACAGCAAGGTTAACTTGTTTTGTCATACATGAAACCATTACAGATGGATAGATTGAATTTTTCTGATCATTTTTCATATATAAATCTTTGCATTTGGAGCTATGGTTGATTTTCTATGATTTTTAGAAGTTTTGATTATTTTTTGGAATTTCCTATTAAAGAATAAATCCAGAAATTGAATTAATGCGTCAGCACTGCGTCACTGTGACATCAGCGGGTCAAAGGCACCAGCCCAGGTCAAACCTGACTGGTGGGCCCCTTCTGTCAGTCTCTCAGCTAACTAACAGAGTTGGTTAGTGTTTAGTTAGCACTAAACTGGGTTAGTTAGGCTTTGGGCCCACATGTCAGTGAGAGAGGGGTAGTTAACGATGTCATTAACCTCTAACAGAGTGATTACCTCTAATTTAAACTAATCTAAATTAGTTAGAAGCCGGCCCCACACATCAGTGTCTTAGATGGAGTCAAACTGGGGTCAAACCCCTGGTCAGCGGGGCTAATCCCGCCGGCGTTGAGTCGCCGGCGAGGCCGAGACGGCGGAGAGCTTCGGATTTGGTCCTCCGGTGAACAAATCGCCGGTGGAGACGTGCTACGCGTAGCTGGGGAGCTGCCGCATCCAGTGGTGCAAGTGGTTGGACACGGGAACGCCGGAAACGACGCCGGCGAGCTCGACAGCGGCGGCCGGAGTTCGGACGGGGTTGGGTTCGACGCTACGGTGCACGGGAGAAAGAGCTGGTGGTGGCTACGGGCTCCTGGTGTTGCGCTGAGCACAACGGTGAGCTTGGCTTCGAGCCACTGTGGCTCTAGCCACGACGGCGCCATGGCCGGTGGCGGGGAGCTTTCGGGTGCGGTGGAAGTGGCGACTACAGAGGCCAAACGAGTATGGGAGCTAGGGGAAGAGGAAGAGGAGCTCATAGCGGGGTCAGAAAGGGGGTCAGCGAGCTCGGGGAGGTCCTGGCGGCGCCGAATCGACCGGAGACGGCTCGGGTGCCTGAGGTTGAAGACGAGGGCGAAGACAGCGTTCGGTGGCGTTTGGAGTCGCGTGGGTCTGCGGAGAAGTCCAGGGCGACGAGGCGGAGCTATTGGGCTTGTCGGAGGGGCGAGGGGGTGGCTCTGGTGACGTCTACGGCGAACGGCGGCGAGGATCGCGCTCGGCCATCGCGGGAGAGGGTGAGGGAGATGAGGGGGAGAGTGAGGGAGGATGAGAGGGGGACGTGGGGGTCGGCGTGGCATCCCTGGACGTCTCCAGGGCGTCGGCAGAAGCAGGAGGTGGCCGGCGTGTGGCCGCGGGCGCCGGCCACGCGCTCCTCGTCCTCCTGGCAGGAGGAGGACGACGACTGGCAAGGCCAGTCGGCTGGGCCGAGCCAGGTGGGCTGGGCCAGCACAGGTAAGGCCCAGGTGGGCTTCCCTCACTCTCTTTTTTTGATTTGTTTCTATTTTTCTATTTAACTGCAACTGTTGGGCTTTATTAAAAAATACTAAAACGTTTCCAAAAATCCTGAAAATAATTGTGGGCTCTGTTTAGAATATTTCCAACAGCAAACATTTATTTCCAGAATTATTTGAGAATTTAAATTATTTTATAGCATTTAAATGCCCCAAATCAAATACTTATGATTTAATTCAATGACCTTCTATTGACCTAGAAAATTGTGCACCAAATTTGCCAGAGGTTCTAACCCAAGACAAAGAGAGTGAACTTTTTTAGAAGGGCATTTCAGGTTCATTGAAAAATAATTTTAGTAAACCCTAGTTGTTTCCAGGGGGGTTGGGGGTTCTGTCTTCCCCATTTCAAATTTAAGAGGAATTTAAACATGATGCACACTCTAATGCTTGAACTAACTAGGGTGTGACACAAAAAATGGTAAAAAGGAAAAGGAAAAGTATGTGAGGGAGCCATATGATGGACCACAATCAAGTTACACCTCCGTCTATGCCCATGGTATTTTGAGTGCGTAGTTATGTACGCGCGCTATGTATGACGCCATTTGGTCGGGACTGAGACGGAGGCGGAATTGCTAGTCGAGCTCCTGACGAGCTGGATTGTCCTGCTGCAGACTAGTCCGGACTCGTTTGACAGTGTCCGGGAGCATGGCCGCCGAATTAAGGTTCTGCTTGTTAAGGCCACTCTATACTTCTGCTGCCAGGGCCACGGTGTGCTCCTCAGTACGAAGGGAGTGCTCCCTTTTTCCATTGACTGTTATGACACCACGTGGTCCGGGCATCTTGAGCTTGAGATAAGCATAGTGTGGCACCACATTGAATCGCGCAAATGCAGTTCGTCTGAGCAGTGCGTGATAGCCATTGCGGAAGGGGATGATCTCAAAGATCAAGTCCTTGCTTCGGAAGTTGTCCGGAGATCCGAAGACGACTTCCAGTGTGATTGAACCCGTGCAGCAGGCCTCTACACCTAGTATTACTCATTTAAAGGTAGTTTTTATGGGTTTGATCCTTGATGGATCTATGACCATTTTGCGGACTATATCCTGATAGAGCAGGTTGAGGCTGCTGCCACCATCCTTGAGGACTCGCGTGAGGTGGAATCCATCGATGATTGGGTCGAGGACCAGTGCGGCTGAACCGCCATGACCGATACTGGTCGGATGCTTCCTGTGATCGAAAGTGATTGGGCAGGATGACCATGGGTTGAATTTTGGGGCAACTGGCTCTATCGCATAGAGGTCCCTAAGCGCACGTTTGCACTCACTATTAGGGATATGGGTAACATATATCATGTTCACCGTTTTAACCTGGGGGAAACTTCTTTTGTCCCCCCGTGTTTGGCGGATGGGGATCCTCGTCATCATTCTCGCTTTGCGACCCCTTCTCCTTGTCTTTGGCGTTTAACTTGCCAGCCTGTTTGAAGACCCAACAACTCCGGTGGGTTTGATTGGCTGGTTTATTAGGGGTGCTGTGGATCAGACATGGACGATCGAGTATGCGGTCCAAGCTAGAAGAGCCCTGATTATTCCTTTTATATGGCTTCTTCCGCTAACCGGACTTGGAGCCACTGAATCCGGCGTTGACCGTTGTGTCATCAGTATTGTCACCATTGTTTCGACGCTTATGCCTGTTGTGTCGGGTCTTGCCGTTGCTATTCTTGGTTTCGGAGGTGCCAAGTTCACTTGCATTATTATTGCTACGGGCTAGCCAACTATCTTCACCCACACAGAAGCGGGTCATAAGTGCCGTGAGGGCCGCCATGGACTTCGGCTTTTCTTGGCCGAGGAGTCGGGCGAGCCATTCACCGTGGATGCTATGCTTAAAGGCCGCTAGGGCTCCGGCATCCAGGCAGTCGACGATCTGGTTCTTTTTAGTTAAGAACCTGGTCCATAATTTCCTGGCTGACTCTCCGGGGCTGTTGAACTATGTGACTTAAGTCATCGCCATCCGGAGGTCTGACATATGTGCCTTGGAAGTTGTCGCGGAAGGCGTCTTCTAGGTCTTCCCAGCTGCCAATGGAGTTTTTAGGCAGGCTGTTTAGCCAGTGCCGGGCTGGTCCCTTGAGTTTTAGGGGGATGTACTTGATGGCATGAAGATCATCACCGTGGGCCATATGAATATGGAGAATAAATTCTTCAATCCATACTGCGGGATCTTTTGTTCCATCATATGATTCGATATTCACGAGTTTAAACCCTTATGGGAACTCATGTTCCATTAATTGATCAGTGAAGCAGAGGGGGTGTGCGGCGCCTGTATATCAGGCCAGATCGCGACATAGTTCGGATGGAGTCCGTTTGCAGTTTTCGGCCTGGACGTGATTGTGCTTGTCATGTTCGGATTGATAGCCGTCGTCGCGCGTCGGGGCACGCCCCCGCGACCCGTAGTTTGATCTGGCCGAACCTACTTTATTCTTTAGGTCCTGCCGCAGGTCATATGTATATTCTCGAGCTGTTTTATCTCTGCCTTTACGGCGAGGAGGGACGGGCTGGTGTTCGGCTTGCGTTGCCGCTTTGTCCCGACCACGTGGTGGTCGGTCAGGCGCATTATGTGCTGCTGGTACAGGCTCGCGTGCCTCGTCGTCGAATTAAGGTAGCAGTTTATACTTCGGGTAACTTTTGGTTGGGTGCACGAGGCCGTATTCCTCGGCTGCCAGGACATTAGTCCATCTGTCGTTGAGTAGATCCTGATCATCTTAAAGCTGCTGTTGTTTGAGGTTGGAAAAAGTGGTAGGCGTAAGCGAGGCGGTTGGCCTTCGCCTAGTGCCTAGGCGGTGCTTAAGCGCTCTAGGCGCAGCCTAGGCGGTTATAATTTTTTTACTATCAAGGTGTATATGTGGTTATTATATGTGTATTTTATGAACTTATGGCATATAAGTACCTTAACTACCAGCTACTACGATTAGAATATGGTCCTTTTGGCATATCAATGCAATATGACATGATTTCTCCCTTGGGTAGACAATTTCTTACTCGCTCTGCCTAGACTTCTGCTTATGCCCTAGGCGAGGCGTTTGGCCATTGCCTAGCGCCTAGGCGTGCCTAAGCGCCTCCTAGGCACTGCCTTTTCCAACAGAGGCTGTTTCTTTTCCAGGCTCCTTGTAGTGGCTATTAGCTGTTGCTTAAAGCGCTCCTGCTTGAGAGGTTCCTCAGGCACGATAAAGTCTTCGTTGCCGAGGCTCACCTCATCCTCGGAGGGTGGAAGGTAATTACTGTCCTTCAAGTCTTCATTTGCAGTCTGTTCCGTAGGGCTAAATTGCCCATCCTCACGATCGTCTTGTTCAGAGTTTTTCTCGACGGGGTTTTCTTGGTCTTCGGCATCATCCAGAGTGTTGTTGTCTCTCGTGCCGGTATTGCTATCTTTGCTGCGGCGTGATTTAGAGCGGCGCCGTCGGCGCTTTGGTTGTATCTCGGCAGGTTTATCCTCTACTGGATTTTTCTCATTATCACTGTCAACCTCCTAGGGTGTATCCACCATGTACACGTCATACGAAGAGGTGGCCATCCAGCGTCCAGTAAACGGCGGGTTTTGGGCCTCTGCTACCTCTTTTAGCACTGCGTTGGTTTCCCCCGAAGAGGAAGGGATGATGCATCAAAGTAGCGTAAGTATTTCCTATCAGTTTTTGAGAACCAAGGTATCAATCCAGTAGGAGGCTACGCGCGAGTCCCTCGCACCTGCACAAAACAAATAAATCCTTGCAACCAACGCAAATAGGGGTTGTCAATCTCTATAGGGCCACTTACGAGAGTGAGATCTGATAGATATGATAAGATAATATTTTTTGTATTTTTATGATAAAGATGTAAAGTAAAATGAAGGCAAAGTAAATAACTAAGTAGTAGGAGATTGATATGATAAAGGTAGACCCAGGGACCATAGGTTTCACTAGTGGCTTCTCTCGAGAGCATAAGTATTCTACGGTGGGTGAACAAATTACTGTTGAGGAATTGACAGAATTGAGCATGGTTATGAGAATATCTAGGTATGATCATGTATATAGGCATCACGCCCGAGACAAGTAGACCGACTCCTGCCTGCATCTACTACTATTACTTCACTCATCGACCGCTATCCAACATGCATCTAGAGTATTAAGTTAAAAACAGAGTAACGACTTAAGCAAGATGACATGATGTAGAGGGATAGACTCATGTAATATGAAGAAAACCCCATCTTGTTATCCTCGATGGCAACAATACAATACGTGCCTTTCTGCCCTTACTGTCACCGAGAAAGGACACCGCAAGATTGAACCCAAAGCTAAGCACTTCTCCCATTGCAAGAAAGATCAATCTAGTAGGCCAAACCAAACTGATAATTCGAAGAGACTTGCAAAGATAACCAATCATACATAAAAGAATTCAGAGAAGATTCAAATATTATTCACAGATAGACTTGATCATAAACCCACAATTCATCGGTATCAACAAACACACCGCAAAAAGAAGATTACATCGAATAGATCTCCACAAGAGAGGGGGAGAACATTCTATTGAGATCCAAAAAGAGAGAAGAAGCCATCTAGCTACTAACTATGGACACGTAGGTCTGAGGTAAACTACTCACACTTCATCGGAGGGGATATGGTGTTGATGAAGAAGCCCTCCGTGATCGATGCCCCCTCCGGTGGAGCTCCGGAACAGGCCCCAAGATGGCATCTCGTGGATACAGAAAGTTACGGCGGTGGAATTAGGGTTTTGGCTCCGTATCTGATCGTTTGGGGTACGTGGGTATATATAGGAGGAAGAAGTACGTCGGTGGAGCAACAGGGGGCCCACGAGGGTGGATGGCGCGCCTGGTGGGGTAGGCGCGCCCCCTACCTCGTGGCCTCCTGTTACGTGTCTTGATGTAGGGTCCAAGTCTCCTGAGTTGTATTCGATGAGAAAATCACGTTCCCGAAGGTTTCATTCCGTTTGGACTCCGTTTGATATTCCTTTTCTTCGAAACCCTAAAACAGGCAAAAAAACAGCAATTCTGGGCTGGGCCTCTGGTTAATAGGTTAGTCCCAAAAATAATGTAAAAGTGGATAATAAAGCCCAATAATGTCCAAAACAGTAGATAATATAGCATGGAGCAATAAAAAATATAGATACGTTGGAGACGTACCAAGCATCCCCAAGCTTAATTCCTGCTCGTCCTCGAGTAGGTAAATGATAAAAACCGAATATTTGATGCGGAGTGCTACTTGGCATAATTTTAATGTAATTCTTCTTAATTGTGGTATGAATATTCAGATCCGGAAGATTCAAGACAAAAGTTCATATTGACATAAAAATGATAATACTTCAAGCATACTAACTAAGCAATTATGTCTTCTCAAAATAACATGGCCAAAGAAAGTTCATCCCTACAAAATCATATGGTTTAGTCATGTTTCATTTTCGTCACACAAGAATGCTATCATCATGCACAACCCCGATGACAAGCCAAGCAATTGTTTCATACTTTAGTAATCTCAAACCTATAAACTTTCACGCAATATATGAGCGCGAGCCATGGACATAACACTATAGGTGGAATAGAATATAATGAGGGGGGTTATGTGGAGAAGACAAAAAGGAGGAAGTCTCACATCAACGAGGCTAATCAATGGGCTATGGAGATGCCCACCGATTGATGTTAATGCAAGGAGTAGGGATTGCCATGCAACGAATGCACTAGAGCTATAAATGTATGAAAGCTCAACAAAAGAAACTAGTGGGTGTGCATCCAACTTGCTTGCTCACGAAGACCTAGGACACTTGAGGAGGCCCATTTTCGGAATATAGAAGCCAAGTTCTATAATGAAAAATTCCCACTAGTATATGAAAGTGATAACATGAGAGACTCTCTACTATGAAGATCATGGTGCTACTTTGAAGCACAATTGTGGCAAAGGATAGTAACATTGTCCCTTCTCTCTTTTTCTCTCATTTTTTCTTTTTTTCTTTGGGCCTTTTTTATGGCCTTTCTCTTTTTTTGGGCCTTCTCTTTTTTATGGCCTTTCTCTTTTTTTTATTCCTCACTTGGGACAATGCTCTAGAAAATGATGACCATCACACTTCTATTTATTTACAACTCAATGATTACAACTCGATACTAGAACAAATATGACTCTATATGAATGCCTCCGGCGGTGTACCGGGATATGCAATGGACCAAGAGTGACATGTAAGAAAGAATTATGAACGGTGGCTTTGCCACAAATACTATGTCAACTACATGACCATGCTAAGCAATACGACAATGATGAATGTGTCATGATGAACGGAATGATGGAAAGTTCCATGGCAATATATCTCGGAATGGCTATGGAAATGCCATAATAGGTAGGTATGGTGGCTGTTTTGCGGAAGATATAAGGAGGTTTATGTGTGAAAGAGCATATCATATCACGGGGTTTGGATGCACCGGCGAAGTTTGCACCAACTCTCAATGTGAGAAACGGCAATGCACGGTACCGAAGAGGTTAGCAAGAATGGAAGGGTGAGAGTGCGTATAATCCATGGACTCAACATTAGTCATAAAGAACTCACATACTTATTGCAAAAATCTACAAGTCATCAAAAACATCGGTACTACGTGCATGCTCCTAGGGGGATAGATTGGTAGGAAAAGACCATCGCTCGTCCCCGACCACCACTCATAAGGAAGACAATCAAATAACACCTCATGTTTCAAATTTGTTGCATAATGTTTACCATACGTGCATGCTACGGGACTTGCAAACCTCAACACAAGTATTTCTCAATTTCAAAACTACTCAACTAGCACGACTTTGATATTATTACATCCATGTCTCAAAACAATCATCAAGCATCAAACTTCTCTTAGTATTCAACACACTCATATGAAAGTTTTATTATTAATCTTGCATACCAAGCATATTAGGATTTTAAGCAAATTACCATGCTATTAAGACTCTCAAAATAATCTAAGTGAAGCATGAGAGACCAATAGTGTCTATAAAACAAATCCACCACCGCGCTCTAAAAGATATAAGTCAAGCACTAGAGCAAAATTATATAACTCAAAAGATATAAGCGAAGCACATAGAGTATTATAACAAATTCCAAATCATGTATGGCTCTATCAAAAGGTGTGTACAGCAAGGATGATTGTGGTAAACTAACAAGCAAAGACTCAAATAATACAAGACACTCCAAGCAAAACACATATCATGTGGCGAAGAAAAATATAGCTCCAAGTAAAGTTACCGATAGAAGTAGACGAAAGAGGGGATGCCTTCTGGGGCATCCCCAAGCTTTGGCTTTTAGGTGTCCTTAGATTATCTTGGGGGTGCCATGGGCATACCCAAGCTTAGGCTCTTTCCACTCCTTCTTCCATAATCCATCAAATCTTTACCCAAAACTTGAAAACTTCACAACACAAAACTTAAAGTAGAAAATCTCGTGAGCTCCGTTAGCGAAAGAAAACAAAAGACCACTTCAAGGTACTGTAATGAACTCATTCTTTATTTATATGGGTGTTATACCTACTGTATTCCAACTTCTCTATGGTTTATAAACTATTTTACTAGCCATAGATTCATCAAATAAGCAAACAACACACGTGTACGGAATCTGTCAAAAACAGAACAGTCTGTAGTAATCTGTAGCTAGCGCAAGATCTGAAACCCCAAAAATTCTAAAATAAATTGATGCACGTGAGGAATTTATCTATTAATCATATGCAAAAAGAGTTAACTAAATAGCACTTTCCAAATAAAAATGACAGCAGTTCTCGTGAGCGCTAAAGTTTCTGTTTTTACAGCAAGTTCAACAAGACTTTCCCCAAGTCTTCCCAACGGTTCTACTTGGCACAAACACTAATTAAACACAAAAAACACAACCAAAACATAGGCTAGATAATTTATTTATTACTAAACAGGAGCAAACAGCAAGGAATAAAAATAAAATTGGGTTGCCTCCCAACAAGCGCTATCGTTTAACGCCCCTAGCTAGGCATAACAAACAAGAATAGATCTAGGTATTGCCATCTTTGGTTTTCAACTTTTTAGTGGAATCAAGTTCGAATCCGGGAGGTTCTCTACGTTTCCCTTCATATTCTTAAATTTTTAGATCTAATGAATCCAACGGCTTATTGCAAAGGGTAATCAACATATTCATGCGGTGAATATTTCCACTAATGTTCTTAAGAGGTTCAAGAGATTTCTGCAAGATTTTAGTAACTTCAATATTTTTTCAAAAATTGTGTCTCTTCCTGGGTAGGATGAGGCCCCTTTTGTTGAGTTAGTGTTCCCACTATACCTTCTATAATTTCAGGTGCAATATAGTGATCGATTTCAACAAAATTGCCTTTGGCAACGCAATCCAAGAGTTGTCTATGAGACATATTTAATCCAACATAAAAATTGCGAAGAAAAATTCTCAGATTTATTTCAGAGGTACAATTACGATGAGATTCCATTATTCTCAACCAGGCATCTTTTAAGTTTTCTCCTAACCTTTGTTTAAAGTGAAAGATTTTGAACTCAGGGGTCAATGGAGAAGATAAGGGACTAGCCATAACGACAAGCAAACAAAAAGCAAGCGGGAAAAAAGAGGCAAATAGAGGGAGGATAGAGAGAGAGGGCAAATAAAACGGCAAGGGTGAAGTGGGGGAGAGGAAAACGAGAGGCAAATGGCAAATAATGTAATGCGGGAGATAAGGGTATGTGATGGGTACTTGGTATGTTGACTTTTACGTAGACCTCCCAGGCAACGGCGCCAGAAATCCTTCTTGCTACCTCTTTTAGCACTGCGGTGGTTTTCCCCGAAGAGGAAGGGATGATGCAGCAAAGTAGCGTAAGTATTTCCCTCAGTTTTTGAGAACCAAGGTATCAATCCAGTAGGAGGCTACGCGCGAGTCCCTCGCACCTGCACAAAACAAATAAATCCTCGCAA
The DNA here is from genome assembly GCF_003073215.2 of Triticum urartu. Classification (NCBI taxonomy): domain Eukaryota; kingdom Viridiplantae; phylum Streptophyta; class Magnoliopsida; order Poales; family Poaceae; genus Triticum; species Triticum urartu. The sequence continues at coordinate 233,799,885 of NC_053028.1, forward strand.
CCAACGCAAATAGGGGTCTTCAATCCCTATAGGGCCACTTACGAGAGTGAGATCTGATAGATATGATAAGATAATATTTTTTGGTATTTTTATGATAAAGATGCAAAGTAAAATAAAGGCAATGTAAATAACTAAGTAGTAGGAGATTGATATGATAAAGATAGACCCGGGGGCCATAGGTTTCACTAGTGGCTTCTCTCGAGAGCATAAGTATTCTACGGTGGGTGAACAGATTACTGTTGAGCAATTGACAGAATTGAGCATAGTTATGAGAATATCTAGGTATGATCATGTATATAGGAATCACATCCGAGACAAGTAGACCGACTCCTGCCTGCATCTACTACTATTACTCCACTCATCGACCGCTATCCAGCATGCATCTAGAGTATTAAGTTAAAAACAGAGTAACCCCTTAAGCAAGATGACATGGTGTAGAGGGATAGACTCATGCAATATGAAGAAAACCCCATCTTGTTATCCTCGATGGCAGCAATACAATACGTGCCTTGCTGCCCTTACTGTCACCGGGAAAGGACACCGCAAGATTGAACCCAAAGCTAAGCACATCTCCCATTGCAAGAAAGATCAATCTAGTAGGCCAACCCAAACTGATAATTTGAAGAGTTGCAAAGATAACCAATCATACATAAAAGAATTCCGAGAAGATTCAAATATTATTCATAGATAGACTTGATCATAAACCCACAATTCATCAGTCTCAACAAACACACCGCAAAAAGAAGATTACATCGAATAGATCTCCACAAGAGAGGGGGAGAACATTGTATTGAGATCCAAAAAGAGAGAAGAAGCCATCTAGCTACTAACTATGGACCCGTAGGTCTGAGGTAAACTACTCACACTTCATCGGAGGGGCTATGGTGTTGATGAAGAAGCCCTCCGTGATCGATGCCCCCTCCAGCGGAGCTCCGAAATAGGCCCCAAGATGGGATCTCGTGGATACAGAAAGTTACGGCGATGGAATTAGGGTTTTGGCTCCGTGTCTGATCATTTGGGGGTACGTGGGTATATATTGGAGGAAGAAGTACGTCGGTGGAGCAACAGGGGGCCCACGAGGGTGGATGGCGCGCCTGGTGGGGTAGGCGCGCCCCCTACCTCGTGGCCTCCTGTTACGTGTCTTGACGTAGGGTCCAAGTCTCCTGAGTTGTATTCGATGAGAAAATCACGTTCCCGAAGGTTTCATTTCGTTTGGACTCCATTTGATATTCCTTTTCTTCAAAACCCTAAAACAGGCAAAAAACAACAATTCTAGGCTGGGCCTCCGGTTAATAGGTTAGTCCCAAAAATAATATTAAAGTGGATAATAAAGCCCAATAATGTCCAAAACAGTATATAATATAGCATGGAGCAATCAAAAATTATAGATATGTTGGAGATGTATCAGCCTCCTCTTCTCTGACATCGTCGTCCATACCGTCGATATTGTCGGAGTCGTAATCGAGCATGTCTGTTAAGTCCTCGACCGTGGCTATAAAGTGGGTGGTGGGTGGGATGTAAGATTCCCTGCTCTCAGCCCCTAGTCCGAGCTGGGCATAGTTCGGACGTTCCTCCTCTGTAATCATGAGGGATCAGATCAAGTACAGAGCCTCGCTTAAAGGCGAGGTTTGTCGAGGGAGAAAAGAATCCGTGGATTATGGCGGGAAGGGAATTCCTCGACCGAGCTCACACGATGCTGACTCCGAGAGTTTGGAGCCAGCGTTCGGGGAAGAGTTCGGCTTTGTGATGGTTGCCAGCGACACTGCTTCCTCTAGCTCTCCAGCACTGGGCCTAGTGGCCACCGGTAGTCCGGCGAGCTCAGGGAGCCCATCTTCAGACATGGCGATACGCTCTGGATCTAGCGCCAGAGAGGAGGTTGGGGGCGCAAATCCTTGGAAGATAAAGTCTCCTCGGATATCAGCGACATAGTCCAGATTTCCAAAACTAATCTGGTGACCTGGGGCGTAGCTGTCGATCTGCTCTAGATGGCCAAGCGAGTTGGCCCGCAGTGTGAAGCCACCGAATATGAAGATCTGACCGGGGAGAAAAACCTCCCATAGGGCAGCATCGTTGCAGATGATGGATGGAGCCATCGAACCTTCTGATGGCGACATAGTGGAACTCTCAATGAAAGCACCAATGTCGGTGTCAAAACCAGTGGATCTCGAGTAGGCGGTCCCAAACTATGCGTCTAAGGTTGATGGTAACAGGAGGCAGGGGACACGATGTTTTACCCAGGTTCGGGCCCTCTTGATGGAGGAAATACCCTACGTCCTGCTTGATTGATATTGATGAATATGAGGATTACAAGAGTTGATCTACCACGAGATCATTGTGGCTAAAACCCTAGAACTCTAGCCTGTATGATTATGATTGCCTCTACGGACTAGCCCCTCCGGTTTATATAGACACCGGAGGAGACAAGGCTTGTACAAAGTCGGTTACAGAGAAAGGAATCTTCATACCTGAACGCCAGGCTTGCCATCCACGCCAAGGAGAGTCCCATCCGGACACGGGAGAGAGTCTTCTGTCTTGTATCTTCACGGCCCATCAGTCTGGCCCATGTCCAACAGGTCGGAGGCCCGAGGACCCCTTAATCCAGGACTCCCTCAGTCGCTGACGCGGGCTCGGGGATGTGACCTGGGACGGGAGGGGGCAGCAACCGCCGCGTCCAGCTCATTTTGGGCCATGTCCATGAGGCCCCATTCCTCCTTATTTTCTATCTCCTCCGGCTCAGAATCGACTTCACCAAACTTGAAGACTACTGGCAGATGATCATTCTGCGCCATGGCAGTGGAGGTCTGCGGGGGGGGGGGGGGGGGGGGGGGGGGGGGGGGGGGGGGGGGGGGGGGGGATGGGAGGCCGCCTGTATTAAACAGCGGCTCGGGCGCCATTAATGGAGAGGAAGGCGGGCGGCCATGGAAGTCAAAAGGCTCGCTTCCCAATGAGCTTGCGCAGCATACAACTCGCACGCTTCCCGGTGAGCCTGTGCATTGGAGGACAACTTGCACGCCTCTCGGTCAGCCTGCACACCGGACTGCGCTCGCACGCTTCCCGTTCAGTCAATGTCAAGCAGCTGTCCGCATGGCACCTCCTACAGCCATTAAAACCAAGACACGTGGCGTCACGTGAATGGTTAAGAGAATGCACACGGTTTGAATTACACAAACGTTTGAGATATTAAAGTGGCAGCTATTTTTTCAAAATGCCTTTGTTGGTTGTCATTATCGAGTGCGCCTTCTCTCAAAGTGGACACGAAAAATACCACATCATGTCGGGTGCCATTCCATCATAGCATGCCAAGTTTCATGAATTTCACACGAGTTTTGGATTTACTAGAATTTAAAAACCAGGCATCTCAATGTTTTGTCGGCAATCAATGGTGCCCTGGTGTTTGAAATTCATTCCCATTTCTTGCATGGGACCTAAGCATGCACCCAAGGACACATATTTGATTTTTCAACCATTTATATGCACTGGAGCATGTGCATGTAGTTCAAATTTGAATTATGCACATAAATGCATTGAAAACTCAGTTAATGCATAAAAATGTCCAAACGAACCCCGAAAAATCCCAAAAATTGACACAACACTCTTGTTGTTCTATGTTGACACGACAATTTTTTTGGAAGCAATAACAGGCAGTGGATATTGTTTCGTCCCCAAAGGTGGGACGTTCCCTACCGAAACCATGATGCTTGTTGTGAGAAGCTTTGGTTTGTGAGAAGCATATACCCAAACCTGCCCCAAACGGGACACATTTTTTACCACAGCATGTTGACGCCGTTCCATCAAAGCATGCCAAGTTTCATGAATTTCAGACGAGTTTTGGATTTACTAGAATTTAAAAATGAGGCATCTCAATGTTTTGTCGGCAATCAATGGTGCCCTGGTGTTTGATATTCATTCCCATTTCTTGCATGGGACCTAAGCATGCACCCAAGGACACAAATTTGATTTTTCAACCAATTTATATGCACTAGAGCATGTGCATGTAGTTCAAATTTGAATTATGCACATAAATGCATTCAAAACTCAGTTAATGCATCAAATGTCCAAACGAACCCCGAAAAATCCCAAAAATTGACACAACACTCCTGTTGTTCTATGTTGACACGTGAATTTTTTTGAAAGCAATAAGAGGCAATGGATATTGTTCCGTCCCCAAAGGTGGGACGTTCCCTACCGAAACCATCATGCTTGTTGTCAGAAGCTCTGGTTTGTGAGAAGCATATACCCGAATGTCAGACGTGGTGCTCCGGCTAACCCTTAAGGTTCGAACAGTGGGGTGCGCGCGAAGTCTTTCCCTCCTACCGATCTACGCTCTAGCTCGCTAAGATCTTGCGGACGGACTCGACGAACTCAAAACACAGAAAGACACGGGGTTTATACTGGTTCGGGCCACCGTTGTGGTGTAATACCCTACTCCAGTGTGGTGGTGATGGATTGCCTCTTGGGCTGATGATGAACAATACAAGGGGAAGAACAACCTCCTAAGGTTGAGGTGTTCTTCTGCTTTTGGACTTGTGTCTATCTCTGGGTCTCCTCCTTCTCCCTCTTGCTATGGTGGTGGCTAGTCCTATTTATAGAGGCCCTGGTCCTCTTCCCAAATATCGAGCGGGAAGGGAGCCAACAATGGCGGGCTAATTTGAAGGGGGGCAGCTAGTACGAGCCATCCTGACAAAAGTAGTCTTCGCCTGCACAAAGCTCTGGTGGTGACGCCGTCTTGGGCTCCACGATGACCTCCGTCTTGCAGTCCGTGGTCTTGGTCTTGTTGCACCAAAATGGCAACCTTTGCCTGAGGCCTCGGTACTCCGCAGCTGCACTTGCCTCCTTTGCACCAAAGAGGAAACAAGGACGCTGCGCGCGCTGGCGCCCGCCTGGTGTCGATCATCATGGCTCACGTCACGAGAGCCTCCTGAGGTTTGCCTTGCCTTGATATCTCCACTCCTTGCGAGCCTGCCTGACTAGGCCGCTCCAGAGGAGGTCTTGCGTCATCCGCCTCCAGAGGCTTGGACCCTCACGAGGGTCTTGGATGCGTTGTTGATGAAGATGGGCTGTACGGCCTGCTGGCTCCGCCACACCGCGGGCCGCAGGCAAGAAAGTCTGGGGACCCCTGTTCCCAGAATGCCGACAGTAGCCCCCGGGCCCAAGGTGCGCGCGGGCTTGGCTTCACGGCGAAGCCAAGGGTCAAGTTCGGAGCACCGCGGGCCCCAGAAGCCTGCGGCCTCGGTTGACGCGTGGCGATTGATTGGACGTGGGCGTCTCCGCTTCCCCATGCTGCCTCGACGACTGCATGACTTGTCACGTCCCTGCGACATGCAAGGAAAACCATCATTACCTGCGATCGTTCTTCTGCTATAATTGGAGAGGGGGGGGGCGGAGCCCCCGTTGCCCATCTCTTCCTCGCTTGCTCGCTTCTTATTCTCTTCATTGCTTGCTCCAAAGGCACCTATCAGAAGGTTCTCTGCCAAAGAGAAGGGGAAAGCCCCCCGGGATGTCCCGGAGCTACTCCCGCCGAAGAAGAGGTCGACCCATCGCCGCGATGAAGCGGCGATGCAGGTGGTGAGGAGGCCTCTGATACGTCTCCGTCGTATCTACTTTTCCAAACACTTTTGCCCTTGTTTTGGACTCTATCTTGTATGATTTGAATGGAACTAACCCGGACTGACGCTGTTTTCAGCAGAATTACCATGGTGTTGTTTTATGTGCAGAAAACAAATATTCTCGGAATGACCTAAAACTCCACGGGAGGTCTTAGAAAAAATAATAAAAAATCCTTGCCAAATATGAAGACCAGGGGGACCACACCCTTTCCACGAGGGTGGGGGGCGCCCCCCCCTAGGGCGCGCCCCCCTACCTCGTGGGCCCCCGGGAAACCCTCTGACGCCAACTCCAACTCTATATATTTGCTTTCGGAGAGAAAAAATAAGAGAGAAGAAATCATCGCGTTTTATGATACGGATCCGCCACCAAGCCCTAAAACCTCTCGGGAGGGCTGATCTGGAGTCTGTTCGGGGCTCCGGAGAGGGGGATTCGTCGCCGTCGTCATCATCAACCATCCTCCATCACCAATTTCATGATGCTCACCGCCGTGCGTGAGTAATTCCATCGTAGGTTTGCTGGACGGTGATGGGTTGGATGAGATTTATCATGTAATCGAGTTAGTTTTGATAGGGTTTGCTCCCTAGTATCCATTATGTTCTGAGATTGATGTTGCTATGACTTTGCTATGCTTAATGCTTGTCACTAGGGCCCGAGTGCCATGATTTCAGATCTGAACCTATTATGTTTTCATGAATATATGTGAGTTCTTGATCCTATCTTGCAAGTCTATAGTCACCTACTATGTGTTATGATCCGGCAACCCCGCAGTGACAATAATCGGGACCACTCCTGGTGATGACCATAGTTTGAGGAGTTCATGTATTCACTATGTGCTAATGCTTTGTTCCGGTTCTCTATTAAAAGGAGGCCTTAATATCCCTTAATTTCCAATAGGACCCCGCTGCCACGGGAAGGTAGGACAAAAGATGTCATGCAAGTTCTTTTCCATAAGCACATATGAATATATACGGAACACATGCCTACATTACATTGACGAATTGGAGCTAGTTCTGTGTCACCCTATGTTATGACTGTTACATGATGAACCGCATCCAGCATAATTATCCATCACTGATCCGGTGCCTACGAGTTTTCCATATATTGGTTCTCGCTTATTTAGTTTTCCGTTGCTACTGTTACAATCACTAGAAAATACCAAAAACATTACTTTTGCTCTCTTTACTTTTGTTGCCGCTACCACCATTATCATATTAGTTTGCTACTAAACACTTTGCTGCAGATACTAAGTTTCCAGGTGTGGTTGAATTGACAACTCATCTTCTAATACTTGAGAATATTCTTTGGCTCCCCTTGTGTCGAATCAATAAATTTGGGTCGAATACTCTACCCTCGAAAGCTGTTGCGATCCCCTATACTTGTGGGTTATCAAGACCTTTTTCTGGCGCCGTTGCCGGGGAGCATAGCTCTATTCTTTGAGTCACTTGGGATTTATATCTGCTAGACACTATGAAGAACTTGAGAGATCCAAAAACCAAGATCTATCCCTCAACTACGAGGGGAGGTAAGGAACTGCCATCTAGCTCTGCACTTGATTCACCTTCTATTATGAGTAAGTTTGCGACACCTACACCTGCTTCTGCTATTCGTTCTGATATGTCGCATGTTATTGATGATGCCACTTCTGCTATGCATGATACTTATGATGAAACTGTTTCTATGCCTGCTACTACTGTGCCCCTTAGTGAATTTCTTGATGAACAAATTGCTAGGGCTAGAGAAAAAGAAATTACTAAATCTGAATACGATGATGATAGTGATGATGAGAATATGCCTGTTATTCCTGAAGGTTATCTTTTTGATAGGGAATCTTCTGTCGCTATTTCCGCTTGCAAGGATAGATATGAGCTTAAGAGGTTATTAATTAAATGGAACAAAGAATCACTTAGAGATAAAATGAGACCTGACCCTGCTTTTGCTACTTCACCTATATGTGTTCCTGATAAAGATTATGAATTCTCTGTTCATCCTGATATAATTACTTTGGTTGAATCTGATCCGTTTTATGGCTATGAATCTGAAACTGTTGTGGGACATCTTACTAAGTTAAATGATATAGCTGCCCTATTCACTAATGATGAGAGATCACGTTACCTCTATTTACTCAAATTATTTCCGTTCTCATTAAAGGGTGATGCTAAGATATGGTTTAATTCTCTTGATCCTGGTTGTGTGCGTAGTCCCCAGGATATGATTTATTACTTCTCTGCTAAATATTTCTCTGCTCATAAGAAACAAGCTGCTTTGAGGGAAATATACAACTTTGTGCAAATTAAAGAAGAGAGTCTCCCAAAAGCTTGGGGGAGGCTTCTCAAGTTACTTAATGCTTTGCCTGATCATCCTCTTAAGAAACCTGAAATACTTGATATCTTTTATAATGGACTAACCGATGCTTCCAGAGATTACCTGGATAGTTGTGCTGGTTCTCTTTTCAGGGAAAGAACACCTGATGAAGCTGAAATTCTATTGAATAATATGTTGACAAATGAAAATAATTGGGCACCTCCTGAGCCAGCTCCTAAGCCAACTCTTGCTCCAATTACTGAGCCTATTCCTAAACCAACTCCGAAGAAGAGAGGTATTCTATTTCTCAGTCTCGAAGATATGCAAGAGGCAAAGAAATCTATGAAAGAGAAAGGTATTAAAGCTGAAGACGTTAAGAATTTACCTCCTATTGAAGAAATACATGGTCTTAATATACCGCCTGTTGAAGAAACATATGATCTCAATTATTTATTCACTGAAGAACCTCCTGACCCCGATATCTCGACACAGGTAGTAAAGGTAAATTCTCTCTATAGATATGATAAAACTGAAGTGCCTCCTACTAAAATTTCTAGTCAGTGATTGGATGAGTTTGATAACTTTTTGTTTAAGCAAGATGACTTCAATGCTTATTTTGGTAGACAATTAAAAGAAAATGTTTATATGATTAGACGCTTGGGTGATTATATGGCTAATATTAAAGGTGAACTTAAACTTGTTAGCAAACATGCTTCTATGGTTACCACTCAAGTAGAACAAGTAATTAAGGCTCAAAAAGAAGTGCTTGGTGAAATGAATAGTAAGAAAAATGATTATGCTGTTAGAGTGGCTACTAGAACTGGTAGAATGACTCAGGAACCTTTGTATCCTGAAGGCCACCCTAAGAGAATCGAGCAAGATTCTCAAAGAAATAATATTGATGTTCCTAGTTCTTCTAAAAAGAAGAAGAAGAAAAATGATAGAACTGTGCAAACTTCTAGTGAACCTATTGCTGAACCACCTGATAATCCAAATGATATATCTATGTCTGATGCTGAAACACAATCTGGTAATGAACATGAACCTAGTAAAAATATTAATGATGATGTTCATGATGATGCTCAACTTAGTAATGACAATGATGTAGAAATTGAACCTGCTGTTGATCTTGATAACCCACAATCAAAGAATCAACATTATGATAAAAGAGATTTTGTTGCTAGGAAACATGGTAAAGAAAGGGAACCTTGGGTTCAGAAACCCATGCCTTTTCCTCCGAAACCATCCAAGAAAAAGGATGATGAGGATTTTGAGCGCTTTGCTGAAATGATTAGGCCTATCTTTTTGCGTATGAGATTAACTGATGTGCTCAAAACAAATCCTTATGCTAAATATATGAAAGATATCATTACTAATAAAAGAAAGATACCGGAAGCTGAAATTTCCACCATGCTTGCTAATTATACTTTTAAGGGTGGAATACCAAAGAAACTTGGAGACCCCGGAGTACCTACTATACCTTGCTCCATTAAAAGAAAGTATATTAAAACTGCTTTATGTGATCTTGGAGCCGGTGTTAGTGTTATGCCTCTCTCTTTATATCATAGACTTGACTTGAATAAGCTGACACCTACTGAAATATCTTTGCAAATGGCTGATAAATCAACTGCTATACCTGTTGGTATTTGTGAGGATGTGCCTGTTGTGGTTGCAAATGTTACTATTTTAACGGACTTTGTTATTCTTGATATCCCCGAGGATGATAGTATGTCTATTATTCTTGGAAGACCATTTCTTAATACTGCAGGGGCTATTATTGATTGCAACAAAGGCAATGTCACTTTTCATGTTAATGGTAATGAGCATACGGTACACTTTCCGAGGAAACAACCTCAAGTTGATAGTATCAACTCTATTGGAAAAATTCCATCGATTATATTTGGAGGTTTTGAATTTCCTCTTCCTACTGTCAAGAAGAAATATGATATACTTATTATAGGGGATGTGCATATCCCCATTGAGGTAACTTAGTGTTATTCGAAATTTCTCCGGTTTCATGATTATCGGAATGAGTTTGTTAACAAGACTTGATCAACCTTGTTAGTGGATTCTTTTTGATGAGCATGAGATGGATGAAACTAGAATCACAAACTTCTGTACCCCTCTTTTTATTTTCTGTTATTTATATTAAATAAAGTAAAAATAGTATTTTTCTGTCTGTTCCTGACTTATCCGTGCAATATAAAATATCCCAAAAATAAAAGTCCTCAGAATGCCATGCCAATTTAATATGATTTTTTTGGGAATATTTGAGGATTTACTGTGCAAAAATTACCGTGGGAGGAGGTGCCACCTGGCCACGAGGGTGGTGGGTGCCCCCCCCCTATAGGGCGCGCCCCCTGCCTCATGGGCCCACGGTGGCCCTCCTCCACTTATCCCAGCACCCATCTTCTTCCTCTATCTCACACAAACCTGAAAAACCAACTCAAGCACGAGTTCCAACCACTTTTGCTGTGATTTTCGATCTCCTTGCTCAAGGCAGCTCTCGCAAAACTGCTTGGGGAGATTCTTCCTTGGTATGTGACTCCTCCATTGGTCCAATTAGTTTTTGTTCTAGTGCTTTATTCTTTGCAAATTTGTGCTACATAGGTGACCATGTTCTTGAGCTTGCATGTCAAATTTATATGGTTCCAAGTAGTTCTAATGCTTGATATAGGCTCTAGGCACTTGTAGGAGTAGTTACTATCAGTTTTATTGAGTTTGGTTTACTTTTATTTTGAAGTTACTAAAAATTTCAGAATTTTTTAGAGAAAAACAATATGTTTAGGAAGATGTTCCAAGGTGGTTCCTCTAAGAAGCAAGGACCCAGGATTGCTATGCGCGATGCTGACGAGGATCCACCAAGAGACGCTCCGGTAAGACCTTGTGAATGGGCGTTGGAAAATTTTATGGACCGTGCGGGAATTAAAGAAGAATTCAAATCATATTTGCGCAATGCCGGTCTTGAGGATTTTGAGGCTAACAAATGCCCCCAGTATCATGATCTCACAAGTTCATTTGTGAGGAGGTTTGAGTATTCATCTTCGCGTAATTCTCCTTCAGTCATGTTTGATCTCTATGACAAATCTTATACCATGGACTTAGAGGATTTCACTTCTGCTTGCGAACTTCCATCATGGGGTAGTGTTAGGGATCCCCCTAAATCTGAATTTAGAAACTTTCTTGCTAGTATAACTGTGGGGGAATCTAGAGATATAACGCAGGCTACCATAGGGAGCATTCACTTTCCTGCTATACATTATTTTGCTCTTTTCATCGGTAGATGCATAAATGCTAAGGATGAAGCATGTCACATGCGTGTCCCTGATCTTAGCATTCTTAGGAGTGCTGTGTTAGGAGACCAGTCTTATCATATGGGAGCCATTGTAGCTCGTAGGTTGCATCATAATAGACATAATGGAGATTTCTTTGGAGGAATATATGCAACCCGCTTAGCTCATTTTCTTGAGATAGACATTCGTGAGGGTGATATGGAGTTGCCCCCTGCATATTTAGATTATAACTCTATGGGTTCGCACCAGTTTGTCGAGAGGCCTGAATCACCTCTCTTATATCGTTTAATTTTTGACAAACGATGTGTTTTCCGTATTACTCTCCCTGCTCCTGCCTTCTTTGATTCACAGACAAAAGGAAGATATGTTATTACCAGAGAGGAGGCAGAAGAGTACGAGAGGAGAGCGGAGGCAGCTCGACTCCACGCTGCAGCTCAGCAGGCGATAACCGTTGCACATCAGTATGATCCCAACTATTCCTCTTCATCACAGTACGACCCCAACAACTATTATTATGGATATCCGCCAGGCCAGCCGTGGCCATAGACCAACTTAGGCCAAAAGCCTAGGCTTGGGGGAGTACGTATTTCTCACCGACATTACATTTATGTTCACACACACTCACTTCTAGATGTCGGTGCTCATACTTTTTCATTGTAATATCCATGCTAGTTTATTTTCTTTTTCCTGCTTTCTTCTTGTGTGCTTGTTAAACCTTAAGAAAAAACAAAAAAAAATTAGTAGTAGTTTATTTTTCTGCTGTAGTAGTAATAACTAAAAAGAAAACCCAAAAATATTTCCTGTTCTTCTTTTGCTTGTTGGGAGCTTTCCCGTGTAAATAGTTTTATTTCCTTTCTTTCTTTGGGGGTCAGTAGGAGACGACATAATTAAATTGTTAAAGTGGCTCTTATATGCATTATTGTTGAATTAACCAAAGAGCCATATTGCCTTGTCTTCTCCTATTTATTGAATGCTTGCAGATTCCAGCTTAGTCCAATGCACGTGCACTCTTATTATTATTCACACCGTTTGGTCGTGCAAGTGAAAGGCAATTATGATGATATATGATGGACTGACTGAGATAAGAAAAGCTGGTATGAACTTGACCTCTTTTGTTTTTGTAAATATGATGAGTCCCTCGTTCTTGATTCAGCTTATTATGAATAAACATGTTTGCAATGACAATTAGAGATCATAGTTGCTTGTTCCATGCTTGATTAGCTATGAGTTATAATGATTTACCTTGTATGCCAACATGCTATTGAGATGATTATGATGTGGTATGATGGGGTGGTATCCTCCTTTGAATGATTTAAGTGACTTGACTTGGCACATGTTCACGCATGTAGTTGAAACAAAATCAACATAGCCTTCACGATATTTATGTTCATGGTGGATTATATCCTACTCATGCTTGCATCCAATGTTTATTAATTTTAATGCATGTACATGGCTGTTGTCGCTCTCTAGTTGGTTGCTTCCCAGTCTTTTGCTAGCCTTCACTTGTACTAAGCGGGAATACTGCTTGTGCATCCAAATCCTTAAACCCCAAAGTTATTCCAGATGAATCCACTATACCTTCCTATATACGGTATCTACCTGCCGTTCCAAGTAAATTTGTATGTGTCAAACTCTAAACCTTCAAATAAACATTCTGTTTTGTATGCTCGAATAGCTCATGTATCAACAAAGGCTGTCCATATCTTCCGTGTTAGGCGGGTTATTCTCAAGAGGAGTGGACTCCGCTCCTCACTCACGAGAAAATGGCTGGTCATCGGGATGACCAGTCCCATGCTTTATGCAAACTAAATCAAAATTAATTGCAAACAGAACTCCCCCTGGGACCTGATTATGTTGGAGGCACTCGTTGTTTCGAGCAAGCCATGGATTGATGGTTGTTGGTGGAGGGGAGTATAAACTTTACCATTGTGTTTGGGAACCGCCTGTAATGTGTTTAGTATGGAAGATATCGCCATCTCTTAGTTGTTACGTTGACAATGAAAGTATATAGCTCAAAATACAATTTATCTCTATTGCAAAACCGAGCTCTGGCACCTCTACAAATCCCTGCTTCCCTCTGCGAAGGGCCCATCCATTAACTTTTATGTTGAGTCATCACCCTCTTATTAAAAAGCACTAGCTGGAGAGCACATCTGTCATTTGCATTCATCACTGTTAATTTATGTTGGGTATGACTGTGATTGGATCTCTTTTACCATGAATTACAATGTCTAGTCAGTCCTTGATCTTTAAAGGTGGTCTGCATTTATGTTTTGCGGTCTCAGAAAGGGCTAGCGAGATACCATCTTGTTATATTATATTATGATTGTTTTGAGAAAGTGTTGTCATCCGAGATTTATTATTATGACTTGCTAGTTGATTATGCTATTGATATGAGTAATTGTGAGACTTGAGAATTATTGCAAATGTGGTTAGTTATGATTTATGCTGAAAACCTGAATGCTGGCTTGACATAGTTACAACTACAAGAGCAAACAGAGTTTGTAAAAGTTTTTCTTTCTTTCTTTCAGTTTGTCAACTGAATTGCTTGAGGACAAGTAAGGGTTTAAGCTTGGGGGAGTTGATACCTCTCCGTCGTATCTACTTTTCCAAACACTTTTGCCCTTGTTTTGGACTCTATCTTGTATGATTTGAAAGGAACTAACCCGGACTGACGCTGTTTTCAGCAGAATTACCATGGTTTTGTTTTATGTGCAGAAAACAAATATTCTCGGAATGACCTGAAACTCCATGGGAGGTCTTAGAAAAAATAATAAAAAATCCTCGCCAAATATGAAGACCAGGGGGGCACACCCTTTCCACGTGGGTGGGGGCACCCCCCCTAGGGTGCGCCCCTACCTCGTGGCCCCCCTGGAAACCCTCCGACGCCAACTCCAACTCTATATATTTGCTTTCGGAGAGAAAAAAATAAGAGAGAAGAAATCATCACGTTTTACGATACGGAGCCACCGCCAAGCCCTAAAACCTCTTGAGAGGCCTGATCTGGAGTCCGTTTGGGGCTCCGGAGAGGGGGATTCATCGCCGTCGTCATCATCAACCATCCTCCATCACCAATTTCATGATGCTCACCGCCGTGCGTGAGTAATTCCATCGTAGGCTTGCTGGACGGTGATGGGTTGGATGAGGTTTATCATGTAATCGAGTTAGTTTTGATAGGGTTTGATCCCTAGTATCCATTATGTTCTGAGATTGATGTTGCTATGACTTTGCTATGCTTAATGCTTGTCACTAGGGCCCGAGTGCCATGATTTCAGATCTGAACCTATTATGTTTTCATGAATATATGTGAGTTCTTGATCCTATCTTGCAAGTCTATAGTCACCTACTATGTGTTATGATCCGGCAACCCTGAAGTGACAATAATCGGGACCACTACCGGTGATGACCATAGTTTGAGGAGTTCGTGTATTCACTATGTGCTAATGCTTTGTTCTGGTTCTCTATTAAAAGGAGGCCTTAATATCCCTTAATTTCCAATAGGACCCCGCTGCCACGGGAGGGTAGGACAAAAGATGTCATGCAAGTTCTTTTCCATAAGCACGTATGACTATATACGGAATACATGCCTACATTACATTGACGAATTGGAGCTAGTTCTGTGTCACCCTATGTTATGACTGTTACATGATGAACCGCATCCGGCATAATTATCCATCACTGATCCGGTGCCTACGAGTTTTCCATATACTGGTTCTCGCTTATTTACTTTTCCGTTGCTACTGTTACAATGACTACAAAATACCAAAAACATTACTTTTGTTGTCTTTACTTTTGTTGACGCTACCACCATTATCATATTACTTTGCTACTAAACACTTTGCTGCAGATACTAAGTTTCCAGGTGTGGTTGAATTGAAAACTCAGCTGCTAATACTTGAGAATATTCTTTGGCTCCCCTTGTGTCAAATCAATAAATTTGGGTTGAATACTCTACCCTCGAAAGCTGTTGCGATCCCCTATACTTGTGGGTTATCAGCCTCGATGCGAGCGATCTCCTCCAGGGTACCCGCTACCTTTGTACGCCCAAGCCGAGGGCTCGAGAGGATGAAGTGACGAGCAGCGCCGCCCATGTTGCATCCGGGGTCGCCGCGCCACGGCGACGCGTGCCGTCCATGCCGCGGACTCCTCGCGTGAGTTGGTGCTGTGGGTGCCGACGCCTCTGCTCTCCTGGATCCGCTTCCCGCGGTTCTTCTCCGACATGATGCCGTCGAGGGGGCCTCTCGAGCTCTGGCTGTAGCACACCGACTGCAGCGCTCCGGCGAACGGAGCGAAGATCAAAGCGGTCCCCACTGGCAAGATCTTCATGACCCGCGATTGGGGCGAGGTCGCATGGGTCTGTCGTGCGAGGGGCGCCCTCGCGATCCACTTCGAGTACGACGGCGCCTCCATGCTTTTCTTCAAGGTCTTTGACGCTGAGGGCCGTCGCCTGGAGTGCTGCGCCGGAGAAGAACGCGAGGTTGATGCGTGCTCCGCTCGCATCCACTCCAGCAGCAACAGCCCTTGGGAGTCCAGCAGTTCTCCTGAGCTCTACGAGAACCCGGAGACGAGCAACGACAGCTACGTCCCCCCGAGCTCTCGCCGTGCTCGGAGCAGGGTTGCGGCGTCCGGCCGCCGCCGCTGATCTAGATGGGGTTTGCGCCGGCCTCCCGTGGCCCACTGTTGATGATGGTGTCCGCCACGGGAGGATGTAAATAGGATCCCCCTTAGCATCATCTTTTGTTTCCTGCGAAGAATCATGAATCACCCCATGGGGGCATGTAAGGATCTGTAATGCCTTTGTACTTATCTTCCTTGTTATGAACATTTGATGAACGCGTGTCCTGTTTAGGCTGGGTCCCTCCTTTCTTTCCTCACGATAGCTTGTTGCTCTATGCTGACAGGTCCCGGTCCCAAGGCGGCTACAGCCATCGCTGGTATGCCAGGTCGCGATGCCGTGGTCAAGGCCATGAGGTGCGCGGCCTGAGGTCCAGTAAGAGCCCCTGAGGCGCGATGCTCAGGAGGTCCCCCTTAGCGCCCAAGCGGCTATGGTAAGGAAAGAAAGGAATACGACTTGGCCGCAACGGGGTTGCGGCATGGTGTGAGCGGCTACTAGGCCCAAAGCCGATCCGAGGGCAAGACTTATCTTGCTGACTTCGCGGTGATTCCTGGTGTTACCCTAGGGCTACACGCCAGCTTACGTGACATAGCTAGGCCGGTCCATGTGAGTTTTCCTTCTCCCGAGATCTTCTTAATGCTCTACGTCCTCTGGTCCCGGCCCTCGAGCGAGCTCAGCCACCACTGGTATGCCAGGTCATGATGCCGTGGTCAAGGCCGGGGGGTGAGGGTTGGAGAGCCAGTAAGAGCTCCTGAGTCGCGATGCTCAGGAGCCCCCCTTTTAATGCGCAAGCGAATCGCACGAGAGAAAAGGAGACTCGCGGTGCCACCTACTATCCTTCTCGCGGGGTCCCTGTGGGCGGGCACAAGAAGAAACAAGGTTTGCCGTTATTGCCGCCTGCCTGCCGCTGGTTGGTCCGGATGAAGTGAAGGCACTGAGGGCCTGGTGAGGTGACGTGCACGGCGCGTGCTGCGAGCCAGAGCTCGGCCACTCAGATTTGTCGGTCATGGCAGGGACGGACCCATGCACCAGCACCGTGCCTATGTAGAGGCCCCGAGGGAGGCAATGATCGAGCATGTCATAGCAGTTGGTAGGTTAAGCATGAAGAGCAGATCGACTTGGATAAATGCAGGAAGATATATGCCACTGGGTCTGGCCCAGGCGGCGTGGGGATGATGCAGCCCGAGGGGCGCCCCCAACAAGGTAAGCTAAAGACATAAGCAAAAGGGATACATGCCACAGGGACGGAACCATGTGGCCTGGGAATAATGCAGCCCGAGGGCCGCTCCCAGCTTAAATGAACTTGGAAGATGTCACCTGGTCCTGTAGACGAAGTAGAGCTGGTGCAGCTGAAGCCACAAGTTGAAAGGAATGACTCCTCATGAGCCACCGGGACCCTGAGCCTCGGGAGGCTCTGGGGGCTCAGGAGGTTCCCTGAAGACCGTTCCCATCTCCTCCAAATCAGCGTGGAAACTGGCCTCCTGAGCCACCAGGACTTGCCGCACGTTGCGCTGATAGGCCGATGCCACGCTCGGCAAGCCGAAGGGCATGCGAACATAGCTGTGCGGTGGACCCTCACAGCGGCCCGCACATGATGGCCAGAAGCGTTCCTAAGATGCGGCCCTGTTGAGCCCTGGGATGTCGATGCAGACGCGCAGTTCAGCACCCTCGCCTGGATGGTGAGCCGCGCTCGGTGAGCGGCTGTCGCCGCGCATGGCTCTCGCGTCTTGTAGCTCTCGGGTGGTCTTGGTGATGAACTCTTGGGTGGTGGGCACTCCTCGCCCTGTGCTCTCCTGAGGAAAGTGTGCCGTGAAGCACGCTTCCAAGTGGTGCCCAAGCGCCTCCCTCGTTAGGTTGGCATGGTCCGAGGCTCTCCAGGAGGGAGCCCCCAAGTCCTGCCTGAGGAGGGCGCTGGGCGCGCTTTCCTATGCGGTGGAGGGAGGCACCCCTGGAGCGGGCGCTGATCCTGATGAGGCTCCTGACGCGACGCCATCTTCTTGGGGTCCTGCGCGGCGTGGCAACTTCTTGGGGATGGTCTCCGGAGGGCCTTCACTTCTGCTGTCAGGGTTGTCGATTGCTGCGGCTTGGAAGGCGCGCTCAAGGGAGCGCACCGCATCCCTTTCTTCACATGGGACCGTGATGATTCCCCCCGCTTCCTGGCATCTTGAGAACGTTGTAATCGTGGTGAGTGACTGCCATGAACTTGGCCAGGGCTGGATACCCGAGGATGGCATTGTACGGCAGGCGGATGTGTGTGACGTCGAAGTCGATGAGCTCGGTGCGGTAGTTCTTGTGCTCCCCGAAGGTGACAAGCAGGCGGACTTACCCTATCGGTGTTGCGTAACCGTCGGTCACTCCTGAGAAAGGCTTGGTTGGCTAGAGCTGCTCATAGGGGACTTGGAGGTTGTCGAACGTGTCGACAGATAGGACGTTGAGCCCTGCACCGCCGTCGATGAGAGTCTTGGTGACTTGCACATTACTGATGACTGGGGAGCACAGTATAGGGAGTGTGCCAGCGGTGGCTGCACACTTGAGCTGATCGACCGAGTTGAAGGTGATGGTGCATTGGGACCACCTGAGCGGGCATGTGGCCTCGAGCTTGGGGAACGCCGCGTTCACATCGCGAGCGAACTGTTAGAAGATGCGCTAAGAGGCTGGGGCCTGAGCACCGCCCAAGATGCAAGCGATCACACACGGCTCCTGGAAGCCCCCAGCCCCCTCGTCCTGGTGGTGGTCGTCGTTCCTTCTCGGTGGCGGCAACTGGGGAAGACCGGCGTTGCCCTGGGGGCGATCCTCATGAGGCGGGTCCCTCCAGGCGCCCTCGCGAGGTTGGTCCTGCCAGCGGTCCTCACGAGGCCGATCACGCCACTCCTGGCGCGGGCCACGGTCATCCCAGCGCCCGCCTCCGCGTCCTCCTCCACGACCGTAGCCCCGGTCGTTGCGCTTGGGGCGTCGACCGAAGTGTCCTTCCCGTATGGCTCTAAGCTCTTGACAGTCGCTGGTGTTGTGGGTGTTCAGGTTGTGGAAGGCGCAGAACGGACGGACGTTCTTGGATAACTTGGGCTGATCTCTGCCTCGCTTGGTGTCGGGCTCCGCTGCGAGCACCACTGCCTCTTTGCGCTTCACGTCCTTGGCCTTGGCCTTCTTCTCCTCCACCTCTACAGCTGGCAGCTCAAGGAGAGAGAGGCACCCCTCCTCAGCTCTCGCGCACTTGGTCGCCAGGTTGAACAGCTCCTGAGATGTGCAAAGCTCTTCGTGGATAGCCAGCTCTTCCTTCACCCTGACGTCATGGACACCATCTAAGAACGCGGAGATGATGGCTTCGTCCGTGACCTTGGGAATCTTGAGGCGGGTGTTGTTGAAGCGCTGGATGTACTTCTGGAGGGTCTCTCCTGGCTGTTGCTTGATGCGGCGTAAATCGTCCGCAGCCGGTGGGCGGTCGCGAGTGCCCTGGAAGTTGGCGACGTAGCGATCGCGCATCTCGTCCCAGGAGGAGATCGAGCCATGCTATAGGTTCAGGAGCCAGGAGCGGGCCCCATCCTTGAGAGCCATGGGAAACCAGTTCGCCATGACTTTTTCATCGCCGTTGGCAGCTTCGATGCTCAACTCATAGAGCTGCAGGAACTCCGCGGGGTCGGCGGTGCCGTCGTATCGAGGAGGCAGATCTGGCTTGAACTTGCCTGGCCAGGCAACACTACGTAGCTTAGGGGTGAAGGCGCGGCAGCCGGCCGTGGTTGCCGGGCCCGCTTCGGAGGTGGAGCTAGGTCTTGACGAGGTCCGTGCTGCGCTGCTGCAGGCGGTACGCGGTCTTGACGAGGTGGCGCAGGGAGCGCCGGTGAAGCTTCTCGCGGCCGGCGGGATTTCTTGGCAACTTCTTTCTTCACGCGCGGGCGCCGGGCGCGGTGGATCACGTCGCGGAGGTGCGCGCCTTGGTGCCAAGGCACCGTCTTGGGGTCGAGGCGGTGGAGGTACGCCATGAGCCCCGTCGCCCGCGGCTGGTTGAGGGGGAGGCAGAGAGTGGGACGACATCGGAGAGCCCCCTGCGGCACGGACGAGCTCGGCGACGCGGTCGGGCCACTCCTCATAGAGGTCGTCGACGGGGCGGTAATGCAGGAGCTCGTTCACCGCGATGAGCGCGGCCCGCGCCTCCATGGGAGCGCGATGCGCGTGGGACGAAGAACCAGCAGGGGTGAGTGATGGAGTAGCGGTGCGGCCGTCCTGCCGCACCGAAGGATGCTGCTAGGACGCCTGCTGCTCGTTCCCCACCGGGTCGGTGGCAGCGTTGGCGGCGGGGGATGGAGAACGACGAGGTGGCCCGCCGACGTGAGCCGTCTGAGCGACGCGGGCGGCGAGGGCAGCCCAACGCTCAGCTCGAGCACGGCGAGCGTCCGACATGGAGACGACGGAGCGACGGACTGACGGAAAGGAAGCTACGACGCACCCCTACCTGGCGCGCCAAATGTCGAACATGGGGCTCCGGCTAACCCGTAAGGTTCGAACACTGGGGTGCGTGCGAAGTCTTTCCCTCCTACCGATCTACGCTCTAGCTCGCTAAGATCTTGCGGACGTTCTCGACGAACTCACAACACAGAAAGGCACGGGGTTTATACTAGTTCGGGCCACCGTTGTGGTGTAATACCCTACTCCAGTGTGGTGGTGGTGGATTGCCTCTTGGGCTGATGATGAACAATACAAGGGGAAGAACAGCCTCCTGAGGTTGAGGTGTTCTTGTGCTTTCGGACTTGTGTCTATCTCTAGTTCTCCTCCTTCTCCCTCTTACTATGGTGGTGGCTAGTCCTATTTATAGAGGCCCTGGTCCTCTTCCCAAATATCGAGCGGGACGGGAGCCAATGGCGGGCTAATTTGAAGGGGGACAGCTAGTATGAGCCATCCTGACAAAAGTAGTCTTCGCCTGCACAAAGCTCTGGTGGTGACGCCGTCTTGGGTTCCACGATGACCTCCGTCTTGCAATCCATGGTCTTGGTCTTGTTGCACCGAAATGGTAACCTTTGCCTGAGGCCTCGGTACTCCGGGGCTGCGCTTGCCTCCTTTGCACCAAAGAGGAAACAAGGACGCTACGCACGCTGGCGCCTGCCTGGTGTCGATCATCATGGCTCATGTCATGAGAGCCTCGTGAGGTTCGCCTTGCCTTGATATCTCCACTCCTCGCGAGCCTGCCTGACCAGGCCGCTCCAGAGGAGGTCTTGCGTCATCCGCCTCGCGAGGCTTGGACCCTCGCGAGGGTCTTGGATGCTTTGTTGATGAAGATGGGCCGTACGGCCTGCTGGCTCCGCCACGCCGCGGGCCGCATGCAGGCAAGTCTGGGGACCCCCGTTCCCAGAACACCGGCACCGAACCTGCCCCAAATGGGACAATTTTTTTAACACAACATGTTGATGCCGCTCCATGATAGCATGCCAAGTTTCATGAATTTCAGATGAGTTTTGGATTTACTAGAATTTAAAAACCAGGCATCTCAATATTTTGTTGGCAATCAAAAGTGCCCTAGTGTTTGAATTTCATTCCCATATCTTGCACGGGACCTAGAAATTCACCTGAGGACGCAGATTAGATTTTTCAACCAACCTTAGTGCATTGGAGAATGTGCATGTAGTTCAAATTTGAACTATGCACATAAATGCATTGAAAACTCAGTTAATGCATAAAAATGTCACCGAGAACCCCGAAAATTGACACAACACTCTTGTTGTTCTATGTTGACACGAGAATTTTTTAAAAGCAATAATAGGCAATGGATATCGTTTCATCCCCAAAGGTGGGACGTTCCCTACCGAACCAACATCCTTGTTGTGAGAAGCTCTGGTTTGTGAGAAGCATATACCCGAACCTGCCCCAAATGGGACAAATTTTTTAACACGACATGTTGATGCCGCTCCATGATAGCATGCCAAGTTTCATGAATTTCATACGAGTTTTGGATTTACTAGAATTTAGAAACCAGGCATCTCAATGTTTTGCCGGCAATCAACAGTGCCCTGGTGTTTGAATTTCATTCCCATCTCTTGCATAGGACCTAAAAATTCACCCAAGGACACACATGTGATTTTTCAACCAACCTTAGTGCATTGGAGCATGTGCTTGTAGTTCAAATTTGAATTATGCACATAAAATGCCTAGAAAACCCAGTTAATGCATAAAAAGGCCAAACAAACCCCGAAAAATTCCAAGATTGAACACAACACTCCTGTTGTTCTATGTTGACACTAGAACTTTTTTGAAAGCAATAAGAGGCAACGGATATCGTCCCGTCCGCAAAGGTGGTACGTTCCCTATCAAAACCATCATGCTTGTTGTGAGAAGCTCTGGTTTGTGAGAAGCTTATACCCGAGCCTGCCCCAAATGGGACTAATTTTTCACCATGGCATGTTGATGCCGCTCCATGATTGCATGCCTAGTTTCTTGAATTTCATACGAGTTTTGGATTTACTAGAATTTAAAAACCAAGCATCTCAATGTTTTGCCGCCAATCAACAGTACCCTGGTGTTTGAATTTCATTCCCATCTCTTGCATGGGACCTAGAGATTCACCCAAGGACACACACATGTGATTTTTCAACCAACTTTGGTGCATTGGAGCATGCGCTTGTAGTTCAAATTTGAATTATGCACATAAAATGCCTAGAAAACCCAGTTAATGTATAAAAAGGCCAAACGAACCCCGAAAAATTCCAAGATTGAACACAACACTCCTGTTGTTCTATGTTGACACTAGAATTTTTTTAAAGCAATAAGAGGCAACGGATATCGTCACGTCACCAAAGGTGGTATGTTCCCTGTCGAAACCATCATGCTTGTTGTGAGAAGCTTATACCCGAACCTGCCCCAATTGGGACAAAATTTTCACCACGGCATGTTGATGCCGCTCCTTGATAGCATGCCAAGATTCATGAATTTCAGACGAGTTTTGGATTTACTGGAATTTAAAAACCAGGCATCTCAACGTTTTGCCGACAATCAACAGTGCCATGGTGTTTGAATTTCATTCCCATCTCTTGCATGGGACCTAGAAATTCACCCAAGGACACACGTGCAATTTTTAAACCAACTTTGGTGCATTGGAGCATGTGCTTGTAGTTCAAATTTCAATTATGCACATAAAATGCCTAGAAAACCCAGTTAACGTATAAAAAAGGCCAAACAAACCCCGAAAAATTCATTCCCATTTCTTCCATGGGACCTAAGCATGCACTGAAGGACACGTATTTGATTTTTCAACCAATTTGTATGCACATGAGCATGTGCATGTAGTTTAATTTTGAATTGTGCACCTGAAATGGCTAGAAAACCACTTTAATGTATGAAATGTCCAAATGAACCCCGAATAATTCCAATTCTTTTACGACACACATACAGTTGCATGTTCACTTCAGATAAAAGGTCTAGCAATTCAAACACCGTCCATTGCCACTGTGACCCCATTTTGTAATTCAAATCAAGTAGATCCCACACAGTTTATTCTCACCAACTATGTGAGATGTAGTACAAAATATCTTGGAGCACTGTCGGTGTATAGTATGCCTATGGCTTATGCGAGAAGGTGCGTCGGCTACAGTCCACAGCCGGTGTGTCAAGCACACTAGCTCGCTCCCCCAAAACTCCCGCCTGTGCATCCCTCGCAATCAAAACATCTACCATCTGGAATGTTTTAGTGTTTGATAGCGCACGATTAGTATGTGCGGATCGTGTGCGATGTATGTTACTCCCACTCCGCTTCAGTCCCTGGGTTCAAATTTTCAGTAGCCCTGACATTTTACTCCCGCCTCTGCATCCCTCGCAATCTCAAAAATATCTGCTCGCCCTTGATCCAAATTTTTAGAAGCCCCGCCTTGTTACTCCCGCCTAGTAAAATTTTCAGTTGCCATAGTATTTCCTCAAACACAACCTCCGCTCACACAGACACACACAACCTTCGAAACCATTGGTAGGTCGCCGCCATCACTGGTGCCTCCATCCTCAACCTATGCCTGTGTGCCGGGGAGCTCGAGTAGCCAATGGCCAAAAATAGGTTTATCGCGGCCTTTTCGCCCGACACCAGCGAGGTGGCCGCCGAGGTGTCCCCGTCATCCTCCGCAGGCCTTCGCCGTCGCCGGTCCCCCGATCTGCCCGCTGCCGCACCCCTACGCCGGTTCGAGGACTTCCCCGTCCTCCCCCAGACCCAGCAGCCGATGATGTCCTACTTCGGGGTCCGGCAGCGGCGGTGGGGGACGTGGGTCACCGAGATTACAGATCGAGAGAACCACACCCGCTGGTGGCTCGGTAGCTTCCACACGGCCGAGCTCGCGGCCATGGAGTATGACTTCTGGCAGGTCTGCTACCATAGCATGGCATCTAGGCTCAATTTCCCCTTCGGCACACGTCTGGTACACCTTGTTCTGCTGGAGCCAGGGGTGGTGAGCTCGGCTATGGCGCGGGAGGACCGCGAGGCATGGGAGCGTCGAGCCCTAGGCCGCCGACGAGGCCTACATGCAAGAGCTCCACCGGCAGCACTCGGAGCTCGTGGAGGTGGAGTGGGCGATCTTTGCTGGCGTGGAGGGTAGCGACGTTATCGCACTCTCCTCTGATGATGAGGTCGAAGGCGGAGAGGATGGCGGCACGGATGGTGGCGAGGTTATCGCGCTCTCCTCTGATGACGAGGTCGAAGGCGGCGGCGACGGCGGCACAGAGGGTGTCGAGGTGGGCCCCGTTGTCGGTGTCAATACCGGCGGATCTCGAGTAGGGTGTCCCGAACTGTGTGTCTAAGGTTGATGGTAACAGGAGACAAGGAACACAATGTTTACCCAGGTTCGGGCCCTCTCGATGGAGGTAAATCCCTACGTCCTGCTAGATTAATATTGATGAGTATGAGGGTTACAAGAGTTGATCTACCACGAGATCGTAATGGCTAAACCCTAGAAGTCTAGCCTATCTGATTATGATTGTCTTTTCAGACTAAACCCTCTAGTTTATATAGATACCGGAGGGGACTAGGGTTATACAAAGTCGGTTACTTAGAAAGGAAGTAGTATATCCGGCCGCTTGCTTTCCATCCACGCAAAGAAGAGTCCTATCCGGACACGGGAGAAAGCCTTCCATCTTGTATCTTCACGGTCCAATAGTCCGACCCATGCCCAACAGACCGGACGCCCGAGGACCCCTTAGTCCAGGACTCCCTCAGTAGCCCCTGAACCAGGCTTCAATGACGAGGTGTCCGGCACGCAGTTTATCTTCGGCATTGCAAGGCGGGTTCCTTCTCCGAATACTCCAACGAATATAGTCTTCGAACAATGACCGTGTCCGGATCTGCAAAACAAGTACCACACACCACCGTAGAGAGTAAAATATTTTCACGAGTCTCATCTGCTGATAACTTTTTGTAACGTGACATCACAACTCTACTCGATTATTATTTCGAACCGTTTTTCGGCCTGCCACTTCGTATTTCAAGATGCGGTTTTATTGGCACGTCTTGTCAAAGCAGAGATCGTGTCCCCTTATTGCAGGATCCTCATCAGTACGGGAATGGGTAATCCAACCATGCCGCCTGCACGACCCCTAGGGAATAGGCAAGTTTCACGGCGAGTCTGGAGGCGTTTGATATTCACCGTCTTTATAAAGATATAAGGATTCATCTCCTCTACCCATGCCTTCTGTCCTTCCGTCTACCCACTCTCAAGCTCCAGTGCCCAAGTTCTCATCTTTCCTCCCCCAAGAAAGCACTCCAACCATGTCTGGAGAGCAGGGAAAGTAGATGGCCTCCACCGTCAAGGAGAAAGACATCACCCAACTTCGGGAGACCGGATATTTATCCAGGGAAATCGCCCACCGGCTTCCTGCCAAGGGACAGATTGTCCCCACTCCGGAGCCCCATGAGAGGGTCGTGTTCATCCGTCATTTTGTTTGCGGACTGGGATTTCCTCTCCACCTGTCGGGGATATACCCCGCGGTGTAAACCAACCGGAAGTATAACCCGGCCGGACTTGGCGGTTTACTTGAGACCCGGCTAAGACTTGACGATTCACTGGCGACCCGTTTGGACCTGGCGGTTTACAGTTCATTGGTAATCCGGCAGGCGGGTCAGAGGAGCGACAAGACCTGGTGGCCCAACGGGTGGTTCATGAAGGCCGGTTCATACTATGGTGGGCCGGTTTAACAGGAAAGGCATGAGGAATATTTACCTTACAAGGAGTTAAAACCAGGACTTGTATCGGTTTGTATTAGAGATAGACTAGTCCTAATCCTAATAGGACTCCATATGTAACCCTCCCCTTCAACATATATAAGGAGGGGCAGGGCTCCCCAAAGGAGGAGGAGCAAGAGAAAACAACCTTAGGGCTAGACACAAAGAGGAGAGCCGGTTTACGGCGACTCCCATGTGATGATAATGAGACCTAACCTCAAACAGCATGTAGGGTTGTTACCAGATGATGTTTCTCGGGGCCCGAAGCTGTCTAAATCCTTGTCTTGTGTTGCGTCTCTCGATTCCGCTCAACCCCTCTCAAGCTACTACAAAGATACATTGGCCTCACGACTAAGTCCTGACACTAAGGACATCTGCCAAGACAATTCCACGACAGTTGGCGTCCACCGTGGGGCCTGCGCATGGTGGTGTTAAGTTTGTTATTTTGTGATCAGGAACATGATTATGTTTGGAGCCGATAGTACATGGTTTGAGATCGACAAAAGCTAGGGTTCCGTGCGTGCCATCGCACGTGACCTATTGATCCGTCGGTCCGAGTAATGTTGATTTCCGCCAGAACGGCCGAGCAATCCGGCGAAACCGAGACTGGTTCAAAGTACTTCACTGTCCGATTGCCGTTTTATGGACAGGGATCAGGTGACTTGCCTTCAGGCAGTCACGTTGTAACATGCGGGCACACATCCAGCGTCCATTACACATCCAACGGCCATCAGCAATCAATGTGAAAAAAGCTCCAGATCTAGCACACGCCCACACAGAGACGCCCCCACTTGTAGCAGGTAGATTTTTTTGAAGTACTAGTAATTAAGAGCAGATTTTAGTAGGACCGTTCCCAAAAAATATATCTGATAGAAACAAATGGACTGATTATGCATGAACATTAAAAAGAAATTAAAACTGATTTTTTTAATTCTGTAACCAGATCAAGAACCAAAGGCCAGCCATTAAGCAGTATTTTAGACATTTTGTAAATCTGATCTGGTGTATGAGTAAGGGCAACTCTAACCGACCGATCCAAACAAAGATGTCAAAGTTTGGCTTTGTCCGCCCGTCTATAGGTGCGCCCAACGCGCCAGGATGCATTTCGGATTGTGGTCATTTTTTGAATTAAAAATATATATACATTGCCACCCAAAGTCCCTTTATTACATTGATTAAAAATAAAAAATCATAATAAAACCTATATCTAGTGGCCATCACCAGGCGTGCGTCGCTATTCCCGGCGTACGCTGCCATGCTACTTCAGTCATGTGCTGCTATGCTACTCCTGGCTCCTGTGTCGGGAACACCGCACCTCGTCCCGACGCCGATATCGAGAACACCACACGGGAGCAGGCCCCAGCTGCTTTGTGCCGGGAATGTATCTGGTGCACCGGGCAATTGGTGCTACCAGTGCACCGGTCCTCCGTTGCACATTGTAAAATGTTTGAAAAAATGTAAAAGAATAGTGCATTGACACAATATCAATGTATGTTTTCATAAAAATTTAAATCAAAATTTGAAACATTGCTAGAGATAAAAAAATGACCAATTGCCTCGGTGCACCAGAGACGTTCCCGCTTTGTGCCGGCGTGCACAACTAATGCTGCTCCTTCCCCAGCGGCGTGGCCGAGGCATCCGATCCCACCCGACGGGGAGCTGCTGCATCGGTGGCGTCCTGGAGTAGTAGCTGGCTAGCGAGTAGCTGCGGGGGGAGCCGCTGCCCGCTGCACCAGCGACATGGCTGGGGCGATACCTCGGCTGCTACTGGAGAGGTGTGCCACGTGGTGAGAAAGAAAAAAATAAATAAAAAGATGGGCGGGTGGATGGTAGGTGGGCCAGGCGGGACATGGAGCTGACGGAGGCGGACGAAAAGAACGCATAAAACATTCGCTTTGTGTCCGTCTCCAACCCAAATCTGAGTCAAATTTGGAACGAAAATTGGTCCGAACGAACACAGAACGGGCACAAAATAAAAATTAATTTTGCGTTGGCCTATCCATTTTTTCCGCGCGGACACACACTTGCATCGCTATGTTGGAGTTGCTCTTAATGCATAGCTGATGTTGGATGTACATGAAAACTACAAGTGTAGGCGTCTCCGTGTGTGCGTGTGCTAGATCTGGAGCTTTTTTCACTTTGATTGCTGATGGCCGTTGGATGTGTATTGAACGCTGGATGTGTGCCCGCATGTTACAGCATGACTGCCTGAAGGCAAGTCACCTGATCCCCGTCCCCGT
Source organism: Triticum urartu (assembly GCF_003073215.2). Classification (NCBI taxonomy): domain Eukaryota; kingdom Viridiplantae; phylum Streptophyta; class Magnoliopsida; order Poales; family Poaceae; genus Triticum; species Triticum urartu. The sequence goes on from NC_053028.1 coordinate 233,828,118, forward strand.
TTTATACAGGGGAGCCAGCGCACGTACGAGCAGTCATCTTATTTCGGGCCTTGATGCAATTTTGAAAAATGCACATTTTTCCTAAATTCAAATAAAATAGCAAATAAAACCAAAATAAAATCTTATTTGATTTTTTTATTAAATCCTCAATATTTCTTTATTTTGGGAAAGTCATTTTATTCCCTCTCTCATATTTTGATAATAGAAATAATTGAAGATAAAATAAATAAAATCAAATGATCCTATTTTCAAAATTTGAGAAAACTCAAATATGAAAATAAAGAAATCCCCAACTCTCTCCGAGGGTCCTTGAGTTGCGTAGAATTTTCTAGGATCAACCAAAATGCAGTAAAATATGATATGCAAGGATGATCTAATGTATAACATTCCAAATTGAAAATTTGGGATGTTACGGTATCATCACGAGCGGCATAGATGATCACATCCTCAGTCGAGTGTGTCAATTGAGTCTGCCTGGCAGCACAATCAAGCTAAGCGTTGTGCTTAGAAAGACAGTCCATGCCGAGAATTAGATCAATATCCGAGTCACCAAGAACAATAGGAGAAGACATAAACTTATAGTCGCCCATCTCGATAGACACATCCGGGACGCAATTATTAGATGTCATCTGCTTGCGCGGGGACACAATCTTCAACGGAAAAGGAATCTTTTCGGTAAAAAACTCATGCTTGGCAACAAAAGGTCTTGAAATGAAAGAAAGCGATGCACCAGTATCAAACAATACTTTTGCAGGAAAAGAGTTAACTGGAAGGTTACCCATGATCACTTCTGAAGAATCCTCTACCCGAGCTGCATTCATCATGTTGACCTTAGCATGCTTGGGATTATGCTTGACCACTGAATTGCTGGCAGATCTCACAGGAGGAGGAGGCGGAAGGCGCCTTTGGTTGAAGCACTTGTTTGCATAGTGCCCTTTCTGCTGACACTTGTTGCAAGTAACCTCTGAGAGCGGACGGTGATAAGGAGCACTTGACCTTGGAGTATGAGACTGAGCTTTGTTCTGATAGCCTGGGTTGGGTGGGTGGGAAGATCCATTGCCACCTTTACTCTTCTGCTGAAAAGGCTGACGAAATGAAGAAGGAGGAGGCAACCAGAACTTCGGTTGCTTAGCTGCCACTTGTGATGAAGAAGAAGATTGAACTACATCCCTGACTCTCTTCTTAGATGCATCACACTTGAGCTGAGCAGCTTCTTGCTTTAGTGCCATGTTGTAGAATTGATCATACTTAGTCGGCTCAATAAGCATGAGAGCTAATTGCAGATCTTCTCTGAGGCCACCTCTGAATTGATAAATCATACTCTCTTCATCAGGGACGTCTTGTTTAGCGAAGTGAGCGAGTTTCTGAAACTGGGTATTGTATTGATACACAGACATGCTGCCTTGCTTGAGATTGCGGAACTCCTCACGCTTACTTTCAGCAACACATTGTGGGATGTGATGAGCTTTGAAGTCTTGGCGGAAATCATCCCAGGTAATCACATGACCTCCTCTGGAATCTCTGTATTGTTGATACCACTCAGCAGCTTGGTCTTTGAGTTGGAACGAAGCAAACTTGACAAAGTCCTCAGGCCTGACATTGCTACACTCAAAATGTTTGCAGATATCCACGAGCCAGTCATCGGCGTCTGTGGCCTCGACATAGTTGCTGAAGGACTTCGGCTGGTTTGTGAGGAACTGATTGAGGGTAGCAAACTGAGGTTGATTGTTGCCTTGGCCTTGATTTCCTTGGTTTCCTTGCCCTTGGTTGCGCTCTTGCAAGAGTTGCAAAGGCATCTGAGGGTTGGTGTTGGTGGCTGCCATGACAACTTGCCATGCCTCCGGAGGTCGAGGTGGTGGCGGAGGGTTCGAATTTCGACGCGTTGGAGCCATCCTGAAGAGGTTAACATCCATTAGCATCTTGAAAGACATACATTTAAGCTGAATCAAAGGATCGAAATTGCAACATATAGCCTTAATGAACGAATGAATTCCAAAGTAAATCATCACACTTCCATTAAGGTTGAGAAGCCATTTAGATAAAGGTAGATGAAATAAAGCAATAAGGTACGTATATGAACAAATAAGTGGTAAGGATTACCCAATCACAAACCAAATATCTGCGGGAAGAAATACTAGAGCTACTTGAATTCCCACCTATGAAACTCCCGAAACTTCTGGTTATGCAATTAGGTGTTGGGGATATAGGGGAAGCATAATATCTCACCCAAAACTAGCAAATCCTACATCCAGTTGTATCCATCCTTCAACACATAACTAAGAAACCTTCGGAAATCATTTACCTCAACCTTCGAAAAGCATCCGTCATGTACAGGGCAGTGCACATGACATACGAAGCGTCCCTGAGTCGGCATAGCCAAGGACTCTTTAAGACAAAACGAGACCACTGTAAAACCAACCGTGAATAGGCGGACCACTAGACGTCGAACACCAATTTCATATCATACATCTGTCAGAAAGATGTCCTAAGGGCTACTTGAATTCCCACTTATAAACTCCCGAAATTTTCCGGTTATGCAATCAGGTGTTGGGGATACAGGGGAAGCATAATATCTCACCCAAAACTAGCAAATCCTACGTCCAGCTGTATCCATCCTTCAACACATAACCAAGAAACCTTCGGAAATCGTCTACCTCAGCCTTCGAAAAGCATCCGTTATACGAGTTATGGCAATACTCCCGAACTCCCGCCCCAGTACTGGGTGGCGTCGGGGTTATCTCACCAACAACTGCATAAAAGAGATTTTCGATGTCGGCGAACTCTGGTATTCCAGAACTGCAACGATAAAATTGTGACGACAACACCTCGGAGCTCAACTCCCCGGTACACTGCCACAACCCCTAAATGTCAAGAGGCACCAAGAACAATGTTCTTGTCACAAAATCATCGAAACGATTCCAAGATTCCCGCGTGATCCTAAAAAAAATTCGTGAAATTTGAGGAGAGAAGAGTAAAAACTCTACGTCAGGAGGCCTCACCAGAGCGACGAAGGGGCTGAGGAGTAAAAAGAATCCTACTCTTCGATATATATAATCCTAAGACTCAAAATATTTTGTTCTAGATTCAACAACGTCAGCGATTCGATCAAGCAGGGGGCTCCTAAGTCGGGGAAGGCTCTGATTACCAACTTGTAACACCCACAATGCGGCAATATCTCCCACGTGTCGGGGCACGACTTAGAGGCATAGTCGCATGGTAGGAATGTCACAAGAGGGGTAATCTTTACACATCCCATGTACTGAATAAGAAAGGGATAAAGAGTCGGCTTACAATCGCCACTTCACACAATTCATAAATATATCATACATCATCCAGAATACAATCAAGGTCCGACTACGGAACCAAAATAAAGAAATACAACCCCAAATGCTAGATCCCCGGTCGCCCCAACTGGGCTCCTCTACAAATCATCCAGAAAAGAAACATAGTAACGACACGAATCCTCGTCGAACTCCCACTTGAGTTCGGTAGCGTCCCCTGCACTGGCATCATCAGCACCTGCGTCTGTTTGGAAGTATCTGTGAGTCACGGGGACTCAGCAATCTCACACCCTTGTGATCAAAACTATTTAAGCTTAAGGGTAGGAAAGGGTAGTGAGGTGGAGCTGCAGCAAAGCACTAAGCATATATGGTGGCTAACTTACACAAAAGAGAGCGAGAAGAGAAAGCAAAGCACGGTCGAGAAGCTAAAAGTGATCAAGAAGTGATCCTGAAGCTACTTACGTTCAAGCATAACACGAGACCGTGTTCTCTTCCTGGACTCCGCCGAAAAGAGACCATCACGGCTACACACGCGCTTGATTCTTTTTAATTAAAATAAGTTTCAAGTTCTCTACAACCGGCTATTAACAAATTCCCATCTTCCCATAACCGTGGGCATGGCTTGCGAAAGTTCAAACCCTGCAGCGGTGTCCCAACTTAGACCATCACAAGCTCTCACGGTAAACGAAGGATATTCCTTCTCCTGGGATGACCCGATCAGACTCAGAATCCCGGTTACAAGACATTTCGACAATGGTAAAACAAGACCAGCAAAGCCTCCCGAATGTGCTGACGAATCCCGATAGGAGCTGCACATATCTTGTTCTCAGGCCACACCAGATGAACACTACATACAACTAAAACCAACCCTCAAGTTTCCCCGAGGTGGCGCTGCAAGTGGCTCTGTTTTGGACCAACACTCAGAGGAGCACTGGCCCGGGAGTTTAAAATAAAGATGACCCTTGAGTCCGCGGAACCCAAGGGAAAAGGCTTAGGTGGCAAGTGGTAAAACCAAGGTTGGGCTTTGCTGGAGGAGTTTTATTCAAAGCGAACTGTCAAGGGGTTCCCATAACACACAACCACGTAAGGAACGCAAAATCAAGGAACATAACACTGGTATGACGGAAACTAGGGCGGCAAGAGTGGAACAAAACACCAGGCATAAGGCCGAGCCTTACACCCTTTACCAATTATATAGATGCATTAAAGTAATTAAGAGATAATAATGATATCCCAACAATAATCATGTTCCAACAAGGAACAACCTTCATCTTCACCTGCAACTTGCAACGCTATAAGAGGGGCTGATCAAAGCGGTAACATAGCCAAACAATGGTTTGCTAGGAAAGGTGGGTTAGAGGCTTGTCATGGCAATATGGGAGGCATGATATAACAAGTGGTAGGTAGCGTGGCATAGCAATAGAACGAACAACTAGCAAGCAAAGATAGAAGTCATTTTGAGGGTATGGTCATCTTGCCTGCAAAGTTCTCAGAGTTGAAGAAAGCTTGATCCTCGTTAGCATACTCAACAGGTTACTCGATCACGTACTCATCTCCCTACTCTACCTAAAGCAAGAACACAAGCAAAAGGACCAACAATCAATCATGGTGCAATGCACAATCAACATGATGCAAAACATGACATGATATGCGAGATGTGATATGCAATGCAGATGTGTGCTTCGGAAGGAAAAGAAATATCAAGGCATCAACTTGGCAAACCAAGTGTGCCGCTGGAAATATGAGATGATTTCGGTCGAAATCGATATAAGGATCACCGAAAACGGATGCACGGTTTGCAAATGGCAAGCAAAACAAGAATGGCACAATTCTGCGATTAACAGCACGATGCCATATAGAATGCAACAAGAAAATAAGCTACTGCACTCCAACATATCAACAAGGCATATGGCAGTGATGTACTCAAGATTCTTGAAAAAACATGAACACTGAGCTATGGCTAAATCATGCAAGAGTAGGTTCAAACAAGCATGGCAAAAGTGCAAAAGATATCAGCTTCACAGACTTGGTGAAAATACTAACATGCCAGGAATAACATCAGGAAGCCATGTTTAGAGCAAGAAAACAACATGCTACAGGAACAGATCATAGAAAACAAAGGCATGGCATGAATCTACTAAATGCATAGAACAAAAGTCCCTTACTGATCATGAGCCAAAAGGCACAGAAGATATGATGGCACCCATGTAAACATAGCAAGTTTTATTAACAGTTTCAGACTTAGCAGAAAACAGAGCATGGCATAAACAGAATTATGAAGGCATCTTTGCGATCTCAAATCACTCATCACAAAGACTTGCATGACAAGATAATCATAGCATCAGCAAGATGACATGTTCTTGAAGCTCACCATGGCAAGATCAAGTTCATATCATGCATGGATCACTAATAACAACCATGATAAAATTGCTTAACATGTAAATAATCTGCCAGGAACATTTTATAGCAAAAGTAGAGCAAGATTAATACATTCTAGGGCATTCCATAATTGCAAACATGGGCATGGATGGATAGAGCATAACCATATGTCCAAAACATACTTACTAAAGCAACTCAAAACAATCATAGATCTCACTGTAGCATCATGTTTACATGACATAAAAATAACAGCAGAACAAGGACTTGGCAAAATCCTAAGTCCCTGAAATCAGCAATATCACGAAGGCTACTTTGCATGCTTGTGCTAGTCACCACATAGATCACAAAAATACATGGGAAACACCCCTGTAAATATGGCATGGCATAGATCAAAACACATGTAGAGCTCATGCCCATATGAAGCACACAACAAATGTCACAAACAAGACATCATCACAATCTGCTAAGTAACAGGAGTAAACATTTTATAGCACTCTTGCATCAATGATTTGGGCATCAAGATGGACTCCAACAAGCATTCCACAATGGAATGAAATGAAGAGCATCTCCAACTGAACATTTTGATATATCATGTGCATGAAACGGAGCTACGGTCATGGAGTTATGATGGAATGAACAGGGCATAAAAACATTACAGAAACTGGGACTTATAGATATTTTACCCCGCGAATCTCAGATCTAGGGTTGCACGCTTCCCGATGCACGACGGATCTTGTCGGAGTAGACTATGCGGCGGCTGGAGCGGGGGGAGATGGCCGGAGAGGAGGGGACCGGCCGGAGAGGAGGGCGGAGTGGATCTCGATGACGCCGGCGGAGGTGTTCGGAGGTCCGCGCGCGGGCGGCCTGCGGTGGCGGCGAGGTGGCGGCGGCAGGCGCGGGCGAGGTGGCGGTGGACGGGCGCGGTCGCCCGCGGGCGGCGGCGGTGGGGAGACGGGCCGCGAGGGCCGGCCTAGGGCCCAGGCGGGCCGGCGGTGCGGGGGGCGGCGAGCGCTAACGTGGCGGGGGAGATTGGCTGGGAGCGGTGGCGCAGATGCGTCCGGCCCGATCCGGACATGTCCGGCGGCAGCGGGGGATGCGGATCTAGGGTTTGGATCCGGATTTGGAGGAGGGGTGCACATATTTATAGCTAGGATGAGGTAGGAGTGTCCATATGGAGTGTAGTTTTCGCCCACACGATCGTTATCCGACGACGGAGGACATGGGAGTGGTTTGGAAGGGTCACTGGGCCATTTTGAGGGGTGTTGGGCTACAATACACACGAGGCATTTGCGGTTCCCCGGTTAACCGTTGGAGTATCAAACGGACTCCAAATGGCACAAAATTTGACAGGCGGTCTACCGGTGGTGTACAAAGGCCACTTGGCGAATCTTGGTCCATTCCGAGAACGTTTAACACCCGCTCACGAAAAGAGACAAAAGGGGCACGCCGGTCCACGTAGGAGTGTCGGATTGCAAAACAGACAACGGGGAAAATGCTCGGATGCATGAGACGAACACGTATGCAAAATGAGATGCACATGATGACATGATATGAAATGCATGACATGAACAAAATGCAAAACAAAGACAAAAACCCAACCACGAAGGAAAATCTCATAACTTAAAGCTGAAAATGGCAGAGTTGGAGTTACAATTATGGCAAGTTACAACCGGGGTGTTACATGCCTCCATCTTCTTGGAGCTCTTTGTCTCGTGGGGATCAGCCTCCCGCGTCTGCTCCAATATCGGCAGATCTTTGCCTGGTTCTCCTTGGTCCATCATGAAAATGACGAATACTAGGAGACCACTGAAAGGAAAACACAATCGCAATGATAATGAAATAAAAAAGAGAGTGAGGATCGGTTACTGCTTTGCAAAAGTTCTTTTTTTCTCTGAACGGAAATATACCAACATCACGAATCCGCTTACCTTCCCTTCATTGGGAGAGAAGAACAGTGGCAGATGCGAGTGTTGCCTTTCTTGAAGACGGTGAGGGAGAAGGGGATTCAGCGAAGAGTGAAATGATGTTGCTTCGCCCGTCAAACTTAGACTGCGGGGAGGTGGGGTTTTCTGATACGACGGCTCGTTATTGCCGCACTATGACCGGGGTGACTCTCTGCCTGCACACTGCCTTCTAATTTGGTGGATGGCATTTGGGCCGGCGCGTTGCATGGCCCGCATGTCGGTGAACAAAAGTATAATGGCATTCAGTAGAGGGAGACGTTTCGAAGATCTAGGAGGAGCCAGAAGCGGTATTGTTTCCACTGTAGTAGTAGTAATTGTTTTTCTGGGTTGCTGTCGAGTGTCTCCACTGTACTAGTAGTAATTGTTTCTCTGGGCCCAAGAAAAAACATCCCATCCACCCTAGTAAATAGTAAAATCAATTCAAAAGTCCATATATTTACTAAATGAGAGGCGCTACCCACACCCAGCACATCGCCCCCCAAAAAACCTGGGTGTTCTTCTTCCTCCTCACTCCCACCACCTCACGTCAGCTCACTCCACTCGTACCCCGAAATTCCTCACCTCACTCCTACAGAAAACCCTAGCTCCCCTTCTTCCTCACTACTATAGAAAACCCCAGCTCCCCTTCTTCTTCACTCGCACTACAACTAGGCTCGTCATTCTTTACTCTGCTCAAATCCGTGAGCGCGACGCGACGCCCTCGAGGAAAATGGAGTCGGCTGACCCCAGCACCAAGAAGATGAGGCTCCCGCCAGCAGCGATGCCTGTTGTAGATCCCGCACCCGACAACGCGGGGAGAAGTGGCAACCCCGCCCCCACCGGATCCCAGGAACCCGTAGAATCTCGGGTGGACCGCATCAGCGATCTCCCAGACGCCGTCCTTGGGGAGATCATCTCGCTTCTCCCCACCAAGGATTGCTGCCGCACCCAAGTCCTCTCAATTCGGTGGCACCCTCTATGGCGTGTCGTGCCCCTTAATCTCGACTGTCGTCAGCTATCTCTCTTCAATGTTTTTGAAATCCCCAGAGCCATCATATCCTCCCACTAGGGCTCCGTTCAAAGCCTCTGCATCCCCTCATGCTACCTGAGCAAGCATACCATGCCCTGCACGATGGATGCCTGGCTGAAATCCCCTGAATTCACAGAACAACAGCTGCTTGAGTTCTACTATTCCCATGGAAATCACCTACCAGGTACCGAACGCCATCTACCTGTGCCCTCAGCATCGATGTCCATCTCGCAGTTTTCCTCCTCTCTCCACACCGCCACCATTGCGCTGTGCAACCTACTAGACAATCTGGTACTAAACCTTTGACTCCCATTTCTCAAGAAACTTTCACTTGTGCGGCTTCATATATCAGAAGCCTCATTGCGTAGCATCATCCACTCCAGTTGCCTTGCCCTGGAGTGCTTGGTGCTTGTTTTCACAGTTAGAATCGGTTGTCTCCAAATAAAGTCACCTAACCTTGTAAGAATTGGAATTTGTTTTGACGGAAGGTAGCTCATCATCCAAGATTGTAGGATAGAAAGTATGTCTATAGGGGGGTGTTGGGGAATGTTGCAGAAAACAAAAATTTTCCTACTCGTCTCACCAAGATCCATCTAGGAGTTCATCTAGCAACGGGTCATCAGATGCATCTACATACCTTTGTAGATCGCGCACGGAAGCGTTCAAAGAACGGTGATGATGTAGTCGAACACGACGTGATCCAAATCACCGATGACCAAGCGCCGAACGGACGGCACCTCCGCGTTCAACACACGTACGGGACGGGGAACATCTCCTCCTTCTTGATCCAGCAAGGGGGAAGGAGAGGTCGATGAAGATCCATCAGCACGATGGCGTGGTGGTGGATGCAGGGCGTCACAGTAGCAGGGCTTCACCTATACTACGAGAGAGAGACGTAACGGGGAGAGAGGGAGGCGCCAAGGGCTGAGGTATGAAGTCCCTCCTCTCCCCCACTATATATAGGGGTGCTAGGGGGGGCGCCGGCCCTAGTAGATGGAATCTACTAGGGGGGCGGCGGCCTAGGGTGGGGGGCTTGCCCCCCAAGCAAGGGGGCGCCCCCTTTAGGGTTTCCCCTCAACCCTAGCCGCATGGGCCCTAGGGGGTGGCGCCCCAGCCCACTATGGGCTGGGTTCCCTCCCACTTCAGCCCATGGGGCCCTCCGGGATAGGTGGCCCCACCCGGTGGACCCCCGGGACCCTTCCGGTGGTCCCGGTACAATACTGGCGACCCCGAAACTTGTCCCGATGGCCGAAACATCACTTCCTATATATAATTCTTTACCTCCGGACCATTCCGGTGGTCCCGGTACAATACTGGAACTCCTCGTGACGTCCGGGATCTCATCTGGGACTCCGAACAACATTCGGGTTACTGCATATACATATCTTCACAACCCTAGCGTCACCGAACCTTAAGTGTGTAGACCCTACGGGTTCGGGAGACAAGCAGACATGACCGAGACGACTCTCCGGTCAATAACCAACAGCGGGATCTGGATACCCATGTTGGCTCCCACATGCTCCACGATGATCTCATCGGATGAACCATGATGTCGAGGATTCAATCAACCCCGTATGCAATTCCCTTTGTCAATCGATATGTTACTTGCCCGAGATTCGATCGTCGGTATCCCAATACCTCGTTCAATCTCGTTACCGGCAAGTCACTTTACTCGTACCGTAATGCATGATCCCGTGACCAGACACTTGGTCACTTTGAGCTCATTATGATGATGCATTACCGAGTGGGCCCAGCGATACCTCTCCGTCATACGGAGTGACAAATCCCAGTCTTGATCCATGTCAACCCAACAGACACTTTTGGAGATACCTGTAGTCTACCTTTATAGTCACCCAGTTACATTGTGACATTTGGTATACCCAAAGCATTCTTACGGTATCCGGGAGTTACACGATCTCATGGTCTAAGGAAAAGATACTTGACATTGGAAAAACTCTAGCAAACGAACTATACGACCTCATGCTATGTTTAGGATTGGGTCTTGTCCATCACATCATTCTCCTAATGATGTGATCTCGTTATCAATGACATCCAATGTCCATAGTCAGGAAACCATGACTATCTGTTGATCAATGAGCTAGTCAACTAGAGGCTTACTAGGGACATGTTGGTGTCTGTTATTCACATGTATTACGATTTCCGGATAACACAATTATAGCATGAATAAAGACAATTATCATGAACAAGGAAATATAATAATAATGCTTTTATTATTGCCTCTAGGGCATATTTCCAACAGTCTCCCAGTTGCACTAGAGTCAATAATCTAGTTACATTGTGATGAATCGAACACCCATGGAATTCTGGTGTTGATCATGTTTTGCTCTAGGGAGAGGTTTAGTCAACGGATCTGGTACATTCAGGTCCGTATGTACTTTACAAATCTCTATGTCTCCATCTTGAACATTTTCACGAATGGAGTTGAAGCGACGCTTGATGTGCCTTGTCTTCTTGTGAAACCTGGGCTCCTTGGCAAGTGCAATAGCTCCAGTGTTGTCACAGAAAAGTTTGATTGGCCCCGACGCATTGGGTATGACTCCTAGGTCGGTGATGAACTCCTTCACCCATATTGCTTCATGTGCTGCCTCCGAGGCTGCCATGTACTCTGCTTCACATGTAGATCCCGCCACAACGCTTTGCTTGCAACTGCACCAGCTTACTGCCCCACCATTCAAAATATACACTTATCCGGTCTGTGACTTAGAGTCATCCAGATCTGTGTCGAAGCTAGCGTTGACGTAACCCTTTACGACGAGCTCTTCGTCACCTCCATAAACGAGAAACATTTCCTTAGTCCTTTTCAGGTACTTCAGGATATTCTTGACCGCTGTCCAGTGTTCCTTGCCGGGATTACTTTGGTACCTTCCTACCAAACTTACGGCAAGGTTTACATCAGGTCTGGTACACAGCATGGCATACATAATAGAACCTATGGCTGATGCATAGGGGATGATGCTCATCTCTTCTATATCTTCTGCCGTGGTCGGACATTGAGCTGAGCTCAATTTCATACCTTGTAACACAGGCAAGAACCCCTTCTTAGATTGATCCATATTGAACTTCTTCAATATCTTATCAAGGTATGTGCTTTGTGAAAGACCTATGAGGCGTCTCGATCTATCCCTATAGATCTTGATGCCTAATATATAAGCAGCTTCTCCAAGGTCCTTCATTGAAAAACTCTTATTCAAGTAGGCCTTGATGCTGTCCAAGAGTTCCATATCATTTCCCATCAATAGTATGTCATCTACATATAATATGAGAAATGCTACAGAGCTCCCACTCACTTTCTTGTAAACGCAGGCTTCTCCATAAGTCTGCGTAAACCCAAACGCTTTGATCATCTCATCAAAGCGAATGTTCCAACTCCGAGATGCTTGCACCAGCCCATAAATCGAGCGTTGGAGCTTGCACACCTTGTCAGCATTCTTAGGATCGACAAAACCTTCCGGCTGCATCATATACAATTCTTCCTTAAGGAAACCATTAAGGAATGCCGTTTTGACGTCCATTTGCCATATTTCATAATCATAGAATGCGGCAATCGCTAACATGATTCGGACGGACTTCAGCTTCGCTACCGGTGAGAAAGTCTCATCGTGGTCAACCCCTTGAACTTGTCGATAACCCTTAGCGACAAGCCGAGCTTTATAGATGGTCACATTACCATCCGCGTCTGTCTTCTTCTTAAAGATCCATTTATTTTCTATGGCTCGCCGTTCAACGGGCAAGTCAGTCAAAGTCCATACTTCGTTTTCATACATGGATCCTATCTCGGATTTCATGGCTTCTAGCCATTTGTCGGAATCTGGGCCTGCCATCGCTTCTTCATAGTTCGAAGGTTCACCGTTGTCTAACAACATTATTTCCAAGACAGGGTTGCCGTACCACTCTGGTGCGGAACGTGTCCTTGTGGACCTTCGAATTTCAGTAGGAGCTTGATCAGAAGTAACTTGATCATTATCATTAACTTCCTCTCTAGTCGGTGCAGGCACCCTAGGAACATTTTCTTGAGTTGCGCCATTTTCCGGTTCAAGAGGTAATACTTCATCAAGTTCCACTTTCCTCCCACTTACTTCTTTCAAGAGAAACTCTTTCTCTAGAAAGGACCCATTCTTAGCAACAAAGATCTTGCCTTCGGATCTGAGGTAGAAGGTGTACCCAATAGTTTCTTTTGGGTATCCTATGAAGACGCATTTTTCCGACTTGGGTTCGAGCTTTTCAGGTTGAAGTTTCTTGACATAAGCATCGCATCCCCAAACTTTTAGAAACGATAGCTTAGGTTTCTTCCCAAACCATAATTCATATGGTGTCGTCTCAACGGATTTCGACGGAGCCCTATTTAAAGTGAATGCGGCAGTCTCTAAAGCATAGCCCCAAAAGGATAGCGGTAAATCGGTAAGAGACATCATAGATCGCACCATATCTAATAGAGTGCGATTACGACGTTCGGACACACCGTTACGCTGAGGTGTTCCAGGCGGCGTGAGTTGTGAAACTATTCCACATTTTCTTAAGTGTGTGCCAAACTCGTGACTCAAGTATTCTCCTCCATGATCTGATCGTAGAAACTTGATTTTCCTGTCACGTTGATTTTCAACCTCACTCTGAAATTCCTTGAACTTTTCAAAGGTTTCAGACTTGTGTTTCATTAAGTAGACATACCCATATCTACTCAAGTCATCAGTGAGGGTGAGAACATAACGATAGCCACCGCGAGCCTCAACACTCATTGGACCACACACATCAATATGTATGATTTCCAATAAGTTGGTTGCTCGCTCCATTGTTCCTGAGAATGGAGTCTTGGTCATTTTACCCATGAGGCATGGTTCGCACGTGTCAAATGATTCATAATCAAGAGACTCTAAAAGTCCATCAGCATGGAGCTTCTTCATGCGTTTGACACCTATGTGACCAAGGCGGCAGTGCCACAAGTATGTGGGACTATCATTATCAACCTTACATATTTTGGTACTCACACTATGAATATGTGTAGCAATACGCTCGAGATTCATTAAGAATAAACCATTTACCATAGGAGCATGACCATAAAACATATCTCTCATATAAATGGAACAACCATTATTCTCAGATTTAAATGAGTAGCCATATCGAATTAAACGAGATCCCGATACAATGTTCATGCTCAAAGCTGGCACTAAATAACAATTATTGAGGTTTAAAACTAATCCCGTAGGTAAATGTAGAGGCAGCGTGCCGACGGCGATCACATCGACCTTGGAACCATTCCCGACGCACATCGTCACCTCGTCCTTTGCCAGTCTCCGTTTATTCCGCAGCTCCTGCTGTGAGTTACAAATATGAGCAACGGCACTGCTATCAAATACCCAGGAGTCACTACGAGTACTGGTAAGGTACACATCAATTACATGTATATCAAATATACCTTTGGTGTTGCCGGCCTTCTTATCCGCTAAGTATTTGGGGCAGTTCCGTTTCCAGTGACCCTTCCCTTTGCAATAAAAGCACTCCGTCTCAGGCTTGGGTCCATTCTTTGGCTTCTTCCCGGCAGCTTGCTTTCCGGGCGTGGCAACCTCCTTGCCGTCCTTCTTGAAGTTCTTTTTACCCTTGCCTTTCTTGAACTTAGTGGTTTTATTGACCATCAACACTTGATGTTCCTTCTTGACTTCTACCTCCGCTGATTTCAGCATTGAGAACAACTCAGGAATGATCTTTTGCATCCCCTGCATGTTGAAGTTCATCACAAAGCTCTTGTAGCTTGGTGGAAGCGACTGGAGGATTCTGTCAATGACCGCATCATCCGGGAGATTAAATCCCAGCTGAGACAAGCGGTTATGTAACCCAGACATAGTGAGTATGTGCTCACTGACAGAACTATTTTCCTCCATCTTACAGCTGAAGAACTTATCGGAGACTTCATATCTCTCGATCCGGGCATGAGCTTGAAAAACCATTTTCAGCTCTTCGAACATCTCATATGCTCCATGTCTCTCAAAACGATTTTGGAGCCCCGGCTCTAAGCTGTAAAGCATGCCGCACTGAACGAGGGAGTAGTCGTCAACACGTGTCTGCCAAGCGTTCATAACGTCTTGGTTCTGTGGGACGGGAGCTTCACCTAGCGGTGCTTGTAGGACATAATCTTTCTTGGCAGCTATGAGGATGATCCTCAGATTCTGGACCCAGTCCGTATAGTTGCTGCCATCGTCTTTCAGCTTGGTTTTCTCTAGGAACGCGTTGAAGTTGAGGACTACATTGGCCATTTGATCTACAAGACATATTGCAAAGATTTTCGACTAAGTTCATGATAATTAAGTTCATCTAATCAAATTATTAATGAACTCCCACTTAGATTAGACATCCCTCTAGTCATCTAAGTATTACATGATCCGAGTTAACTAGACCGTGTCCGATCATCACGTGAGACGGACTAGTCAACGTCGGTGAACATCTTCATGTTGATCGTATCTTCTATACGACTCATGCTCGACCTTTCGGTCTTCTGTGTTTTGAGGCCATGTCTGTACATGCTAGGCTTGTCAAGTTAACCCTAAGTGTTTTGCATGTGTAAAACTGTCTATCACACCCGATCATCACGGCGTGCTTCGAAACGACGAACTTTAGCAACGGTGCACAGTTAGGGGAGAACACTTCTTGAAATTGTTATGAGGGATCATCTTATTTACTACCGTCGTTCTAAGTAAACAAGATGCAAAACATGATAAACATCACATGCAATCAATTAACAAACGTGACATGATATGGCCAATATCACATAGCTCCTTTGATCTCCAGCTTGGGGTTCCATGATCATCTTGTCACCGGCTTGACACCATGATCTCCATCATCATGATCTCCATCATCGTGTCTCCATGAAGTTGCTCGCCAACTATTACTTCTACTACTATGGCTAACGCGTTTAGCAATAAAGTAAAGTAATTTACATGGCGTTTCTCAATGACACGCAGGTCATATAAAAGAATAAAGACAACTCCTATGGCTCCTGCCGGTTGTCATACTCATCGACATGCAAGTCGTGATTCCTATTACATTAGCATGAGCATCTCATACATCACATATAGATCATTCTTCATTCATCACAACTTTGGCCATATCATATCACAAACCACTTGCTGCAAAAACAAGTTAGACGTCCTCTAATTGTTGTTGCAAGTTTTACGTGGCTGAATTAGGGTTCTAGCAAGAACGTCTTCTTACCTACGTTAAAGCCACAATGTGATTTGTCAACTTCTATTTACCCTTCATAAGGACCCTGTTCATCGAATCCGCTCCAACTAAAGTGGGAGAGACAGACACCCGCCAGCCACCTTATGCAACTAGTGCATGTTAGTCGGTGGAACCGGTCTCACGTAAGCGTACGTGTAAGGTTGGTCCGGGCCGCTTCATCCCACAATGCCGCTGAAGCAAGAAAAGACTAGTAGCGGCAAGAAAGTTGACAAATCTACGCCCACAACAAATTGTGTTCTACTCGCGCAAGAAGAACTACGCATAGACCTAGCTCATGATGCCACTGTTGGGGAACGTTGCAGAAAACAAAAATTTTCCTACTCGTCTCACCAAGATCCATCTAGGAGTTCATCTAGCAATGAGTCATCAGATGCATCTACATACCTTTGTAGATCGCGCACGGAAGCGTTCAAAGAACGGTGATGATGTAGTCGAACACGACGTGATCCAAATCACCGATGACCAAGCGCCGAACGGACGGCACCTCCGCGTTCAACACACGTATGGGACGGGGAACGTCTCCTCCTTATTGATCCAGCAAGGGGGAAGGAGAGGTCGATGAAGATCCAGCAGCACGACGGCGTGGTGGTGGATGCAGGGCATCACAGTAGCAGGGCTTCGCCTATACTACGAGAGAGAGACGTAACGGGGAGAGAGGGAGGCGCCAAGGGCTGAGGTATGAAGTCCCTCCTCTCCCCCACTATATATAGGGGTGCTTGGGGGGCGCCGGCCCTAGTAGATGGAACCTACTAGGGGGGCGGCGGCCTAGGGTGGGGGGCTTGCCCCCCAAGCAAGGGGGCGCCCCCTTTAGGGTTTCCCGTCAACCCTAGCCGCATGGGCCCTAGGGGGTGGCGCCCCAGCCCACTATGGGCTGGGCTCCCTCCCACTTCAGCCCATGGGGCCCTCCGGGATAGGTGGCCCCACCCGGTGGACCCCCGGGACCCTTCCGGTGGTCCCGGTACAATACCGGCGACCCCGAAACTTGTCCCGATGGCCGAAACAGCACTTCCTATATATAATTCTTTACCTCCGGACC
Organism: Triticum urartu; assembly: GCF_003073215.2. Lineage (NCBI taxonomy): Eukaryota > Viridiplantae > Streptophyta > Magnoliopsida > Poales > Poaceae > Triticum > Triticum urartu. The sequence continues at coordinate 233,845,038 of NC_053028.1, forward strand.
ATTCCGGAAGTCCTCGTGACGTCCGGGATCTCATCCGGGACTCCGAACAACATTCGGGTTACTGCATATACATATCTTCACAACCCTAGCGTCACCGAACCTTAAGTGTGTAGACCCTACGGGTTCGGGAGACAAGCAGACATGACCGAGACGACTCTCCGGTCAATAACCAACAGCGGGATCTGGATACCCATGTTGGCTCCCACATGCTCCACGATGATCTCATCGGATGAACCACGATGTCGAGGATTCAATCAACCCCGTATGCAATTCCCTTTGTCAATCGATATGTTACTTGCCCGAGATTCGATCGTCGGTATCCCAATACCTCGTTCAATCTCGTTACCGGCAAGTCACTTTACTCGTACCGTAATGCATGATCCCATGACCAGACACTTGGTCACTTTGAGCTCATTATGATGATGCATTACCGAGTGGGCCCAGTGATACCTCTCCGTCATACGGAGTGACAAATCCCAGTCTTGATCCATGTCAACCCAACAGACACTTTCGGAGATACCTGTGGTCTACCTTTATAGTCACCCAGTTACGTTGTGACGTTTGGTATACCCAAAGCATTCTTACGGTATCCGGGAGTTACACGATCTCATGGTCTAAGGAAAAGATACTTGACATTGGAAAAACTCTAGCAAACGAACTATACGACCTCATGCTATGTTTAGGATTGGGTCTTGTCCATCACATCATTCTCCTAATGATGTGATCTCGTTATCAATGACATCCAATTTCCATAGTCAGGAAACCATGACTATCTGTTGATCAACGAGCTAGTCAACTAGAGGCTTACTAGGGACATGTTGGGGTCTGTTATTCACACATGTATTACGAATTCCGGATAACACAATTATAGCATGAATAAAGACAATTATCATGAACAAGGAAATATAATAATAATGCTTTTATTATTGCCTCTAGGGCATATTTCCAACAGGGGGGTGATTAGACTACTTGACCAAATAAAAGCTTAACCTTTTCCCAATTTTAGTTCTTGGCAGATTTTAGCTATTGTAGGACAAGTCAAGCAATCATCACACAATTCAAGCAAGCATGCAAAGAGTATATTGGCAGCAGAAAGTAAAGCATGTAACTTGCAAGAATGTAAAGGGAAGGGTTTGGAGAATTCAAACGCAATTGGAGACACGGATGTTTTTCCCGTGGTTCGGATAGGTGGTGCTATCTTACATCCACGTTGATGGAGACTTCAACCCACAAAGGGTAACAGTTGCGCGAGTCCACGAAGGGCTCCACCCACAAAGGGTAATGGTTGTGCGAGTCCATGGAGGGCTCCACCCACGAAGGGTCCACGAAGAAGCAACCACCCACAAAGGGTCCACGAAGTAGCAACCTTGTCTATCCCACCATGGCCATCGCCCATGAAGGACTTGCCTCACTAGCGGTAGATCTTCATGAAGTAGGCGATCTCCTTGCCCTTACAAACTCCTTGGTTCAACTCCACAATCTTTTCGGAGGCTCCCAAGTGACACCTAGCCAATCTAGGAGACACCACTCTCCAAGAAGTAACAAATGGTGTGTAGGTAATGAACTCCTTGCTCTTGTGCTTCAAATGATAGTCTCCCCAACACTCAACTCTCTCTCATAGGATTTGGATTTGGTGGAAAGAAGATTTGAGTGGAAAGCAACTTGGGGAGGCTAGAGATCAAGATTCATATGGTAGGAATGGAATATCTTGGTCTCAACACATCAGTAGGTGGTTCTCTCTCAGAACATATGAGTTGGAATTGTGGATGTGTTCTGATGGCTCTCTCCACGAATGAAGAGGAGGTGGAGGGGTATATATAGCCTCCACACAAAATCCAACCGTTACACACAGTTTTCCAATCTCGGTGGGACCGAATCAACAAACTCGGTCAGACCGAAAAGGTAAACCTAGTGACCGTTAGAGATTTTCGGTGGGACTGACATGCAACTCGGTAGGACCGATATGCTTAGGGTTTGGGCATAACGTAATCTCGGTGAGACCGATTACACAAACTCGGTGGGACCGATTTTGGTAATTAGCTAACCAGAGAGTTGGTCAGGCAAACTTCGGTGGGACCGATTTGCTCTTTCGGTGAGACCGAAAAGTTACAAAAAGGAAACACTGAATTTACATTGCAATCTCGGTGGGACCGATTCGCTCTTTCGGTGAGACCGAAAAATTACGAAAGGGAAACAGAGAGTTTGCAATCCCATCTCGGTGAGACCGAGATCCCTATCGGTAGAACCGAATTGCTACGGTTTGGCAGTGGCTTATGACAAGTGAAACTCGGTGGCGCCGGATAGGAAGAATCGGTAGGACCGAGTTTGGCTTAGGGTTTAGGTCATAAGTGGATATGGGAAAGTAGTTGAGGGTTTTGGAGCATATCACTAAGCACATGAAGCAAGAGGCTCATTAAGCAACACCTCATCCCTCCTTGATAGTATTGGCTTTTCCTAAAGACTCAATGTGATCTTGGATCACTAAAATATAAAATGAAGAGTCTTGAGCTTTTGAGCTTGAGCCAATCTTTTGTCCTTAGCATTTTGAGGGTTCCACTTTCACATCCATGCCATTACAATCATTGAGCTTTCCTGAAATAATCATCTTGGAATAGCATTAGCTCAATGAGCTATATGTTGTTATGAATTACCAAAACCACCTAGGGATAGTTGCACTTTCAATCTCCCCCTTTTTGGTAATTGATGACAACATATAGATCAAAGCTTCGACAAATGATAATAAGCATGAAATATATCGTCGCTTTGAGAAGTATGTGATAAGTAAGAGCTCCCCCTAAATTTGTGCATATTTAAAATTTGCTTTGGACTGCAAATGCACAAGGAGTTAGAGTCATGGGTTACTCTTCCATGTCACATACATCTTGGTGGAGCGCTTAAAATGATAAGAATGAAATACATGCACTCATCACCAAGAATAGTGAATGATCACATAAGATAGATAAGATAATAGCATTAAGCAAACATTAAGTGTAGCTTATGATCAAACACATGATCATCAATGTCTCACGAGCAAAGACATAGTATCTCACACAAAAGCAAACAAAGTTCGAAAAACCATCAAATAAAACAAGAGAGAAAAAAGCAACACTCTCTCTCTCGAAGCCTATGATCTATACATTTTTCTCCCCCTTTGGCAACAAGTTACCAAAAAGTTCCTAGAAAATGCATAGTGCTAGATCGACGCTCAGGCTTGATCTTCAGGTGGTGGTGGAGTCCGGATCACTCCAAGGACGAAGGCTTCCGTAGACGCTGAAGTAGACGCTGGAGTTGGAGCTGAAGTAGATGCTGGAGCTGGTGAAACTGAGGCTGTAGCTGGTGCAGAAGTGGTGGCTCTGGTGTCAGCAACTGGCACTGCGGACGACCTCGGACCTCGTGGCACTCTAGCAAAGGCATCAGTTGTAGTCCTGCCTCTCCTCTCCTGCATGTCATCCTGGAGCTGCTCCACTGCAGTATGAATCTCTGTCACCTTGACATCCAAGTCATAGAACTTTTGTTCCATGATTCTCTCTTGGCTTGCCTGGTTCTGAGTTTGGGTGGCTAGTCCTTTCTCAATCCGCAGGGTGGATGCAATTAGGTAACCAAGCTGCTCTTGTTTGGTTTTCAAGAAGTACTCAGATGCCTCCTCTTGAGTTGGCATCTTGGCAGCTTTCTCCTTCCTTGCCTTCTCCTTCTTGGCTTGTGCTTGGGCAGATGATGGTTCATTTTCAGTCATCACAACTTGATTGTCCTCAAAATCTGGACGGATGGGCAGGTGTTCCTTGTCCAATAAGTATATGCCCATGCCCATCTTTGAGTTAATGAGCTCCTGAATTTGAGGGGCATATCCACAGCTCCTCTTCTGATCAGCTGTTGTCCTCTTAATTGTCTCTACCATGAGGCTCATCACCGTGAACTTCTGTGGCACATCAAAGACATGTAGCAAATTGATCGCATGGCCTCTGATCATCTTGTGATCTCCAGACTTGGGCAATAAGGTGTGCCTCAGTATCCAATTTATGGTTGGCAGCCCTGACAGAAGATAATGCACAGACCCAAACTTGAAAGTATCAAGTGCCTCGTTTGGAATTTCCTTGTACATATTGGACATAGAGTTGTGGTCCATCTTCCTCTTGGCATAGATATCCAAGTCATCCTCATGCTCCTCTGGGGCATTTATGAGTTGTGCCCACTCAGCAACTGTAGACTAATATCTGGTTCCTTCTGACATCCATGTGATCCTCCCATCTGGATAAAAGTGTGCCGTGGAGTAGAATTGCATGATGAGCTCCTCGTTCCACTTTGTGAGCTTCTGCCCAACAAAGTCTGCAACTCCACAAGCACTAAAGCTGTCATACACTCCAGGGTAGTGTTCTTCATTGTCCTTAATGTACTGCCAGTCAACCCATCTCATATCACAAACAATTGGCTTCTTGTCTAGCAGCACTGTCTCATAAAAATCTTGCTGCTCCTTGGTGTGAAACCTGTAATCCACAGCAGTCCTTCTCCTTGAAGCATAAGGATCTGCTTCTCTCCACTTCCTCAGCCCTGAGTCTCTCCTGAGCTTCATGTCCTCAGCCACAGGATGAGCATCATTGTGGTCTGGGATCTTGGGCTTGAGCTTTCTGAGTACTTGCTCTTCCTCATCTTCTTCAACAACAGTCTCAGGCACTAGGGCCTTGTTCTTCTCAGCAGCAGGTATGCTCCTTGTATTTCTCTTTGGTGCAGACTTGGGCTTGGAGGCAGCTTTGGGTGCTTCTTTGGGCTTAGATGTGGCAGCCCCTGTCCTGATAGCATCACCCATAAGCTTAGGTGCCTTAGGTGCTGGTGCAGCAACCTCTTCTTCATCCTCTTCTTCCATGATGGAAGCCTTTCCAAGCACTCTGGCTACGGTCTTATTGACCCTTTCCTTCCTCTTCTTGCCTTCAGCAGCAACTGGCTCTTTGGGTGCAGGCTTTTCAGGAATCTGAGTTGAAGCTCTGGCCTTTGGCATAGGCTGCCTACCTGCTGGCCTTTTGATTTTTAACCCTGGCTTTGTGCCCTGTGCTGGCTCAATTCTCTTGGAAGTTGCTTCCTCTTCTGCCACATAATCCTCATCTTCAGAATCTGAAGTTCTCTTCTTCCTCTGTCTGGTGGCAGCTTTTGGCAGATTTCTTGGGGTACTCCTGCTGCCATCATCTGAAGAGCTGAGGGACTAGTGCCCTCACTCATGTGCACTTGCTGTTCTGACACATTCTGGTTGTCACTCTGATCAGACATGATGCAAACACTAACTGCTGACCCTGTGAATAGTTTATAGATGAGGTAGAATAGATGAGCATCACAAAATGCAGAGATTTTTGCAAAAGAATGATCCAAAAACTTAGTTTTAGTTTCCCACTGAAATCATCTCGGATCTACCGATTTTCAAACTCGGTGATACCAAAGCAGTTTTTGGAACCTAAACTAGTGAACTCGGTCAGACCGAGTCACAGTACGGTGGCACCGAGACTGCTAGGGTTTCACAAAGTTCCAAAATCGGTCACACCGATAAGTAATTCTCGGTCAGACCGAGTCTCACTTGTGCAATGGCATAAGCCAAATCGGTGGGACCGAGTTTTTCAACTCGGTGGGTCCGAGATGGTTTCGGCGGAAACCTAACCCTAAAATTTTCGAATCAAACCTAATCTATGAGCGCATTGACTGGATAGGAGTGTTTCAATCGTGGCAAGAATCATGATGATCACAATGTGCTAAGAATCAGATTGGGGAACAGCACAAAGATCGAGTCCATACCCTAGTTCAGTGGAGACTCGCTACGGCGGCAACGGCGGGGTAGAATTCCCGTTGACGGTGACGGAGACCAACGACTGGAGGCGGCTGGCGGCGAGGAGACGATCCGGAGACCATGTTGGCAGAGCAGGCTATCGCGCGGGCGAAGGGGTTCGGAGAAATTTCCAAATTTGCCCGTGACTATATATAGCCCGACCCTGTCGGTGTGACCGAGTGGAACGACTTGGTGGCACCGAGATGCAAAACTGTATACAGTTGTTGCAACTCGGTGTGACCGAAAGGTTCAAATCGGTTGCACTGAGATCGAAAACCTAGATCAACTTAATGATCTCGGTAGGACCAAAAGTGGGGTATCGGTCAGACCGAGAATCATAAAGAGGTTTTGGAAGTTTAAGTCTATGACGAATCGGGGACTCCAAGCGCTCCTCACACAGAGTGGTTCGAATCTGACTTGATCAAATTTTGTGATGTAGCATGAATAGAGTTTGAGACGAGGAAAGCATAGATAGCTAGAGGAGGTTCTTAGGCATTCTTGTCCATCCACTTGGCAAAAGGAAATAAAACCAAACAATCAAAACAACAAGTGGATGTCCTCGAATGAGTAAAATATGCAACCAGCATGCTCACACAACAAGATGGCAAATGAAATATGTGACAAGGCATGCACAACCAATTCTAGCATCTATCAAGAAATTTGCGATGACAAGGTCATCTATATATGAGTATATTGACTTAGGAATCAAGTGAGAACACTTGATCATAGGTCATACTCATCGTTCAAGCTCAAGTGGGGTTACCACTTTTACATAAAGCATTGTTGTGTTCACATCTTTAGAGTTGCTTTGGCTCAAGTCTTAGAGTAAAGCTCCCCCTAGATGTGATATCCCCCTTAGAGGGATGAACTAACCTCGGGTTTTGTCGATGATGACTTCATGTAGATGTTGAAGATGTGGATGCTCAATGTTGATGTAGATCACTTGGAGCTATCCATTTGAGTGAATTGCACTTTCAATACCTACATGGGTTAGTCCCACAAGGAACAAACAAGGATATCCATAGACATAGAGTGATGCACACACAAGATGATGTCCATGAAAAACTTTTAGGTTACCTTGTCCCTTGTCTTACCAACAAGAGGGTTTGTGACTCCTTGAACTAGTGCAAGATGTGGAAGTTGATTGCACTTGTTCTTGCCAAAATGATAAGAGTGAAGTATGTTGGTGGAGTCACCCTCAAGAACTCTCTAGTTCTTCTTCTTTTGGATCCACATCATCTTGATGGGAATCCTTGGAGTTGTAGTCGTACTTGATGAAGTGGAAATTGAAGTAGTCTTGGGAATCCACTTGACTAAGGTCTTCGGAGCTTCTTCAAATGCATCAATTTCCTCTTGAAGCTTGTCCTTGCCTTTTTGCTTGTAGTCTTGTGGTGGAAGATCATCTTGAGCTTGTGTCCCCTTGAAAGAAGTATCATACTTCTCTTGTTGAGGAACAAACTTTGTCTTGGGGTATTGATCTTCTTCCCACTCAACTCCATTGGCATTGAACTTTCGTTCAAAACCAACACCTTGATTCTTCCGATGCATTCCTTGCTTGCGCACAATTTCCTCGAATTGCTTACTCCCGGCAAGGCTTTTGTACACTCCTTTCTCTATAATTCCCTTCAATAAGCTATTTTCTTTCTCAAGTGTAACTTGGCTAAGAGAATCATTAGTGGAATCAAGAGAACTACTAGAAGCAACAATATTGGATTTAGCATGATCATTGTTACTGCTAGAGGAAGAATCTTTCTTGTTCTTGTTACTAGACTTGACTTGACGCATGTAAGTGGATAAGAGTAAACGCTTGGCAATGTAAGAAGAACTTTTCTTGCGGAGATCATCATTGATTGCTTTTAAGAACTCATGCTCTTGCTCAAGATTGAGCTTTTCAAAGCGTAATTTCTCATGAGCTCTTAAAAGTTCTCGATGATCTTCGAAGATAGTTTCATGAGCTAACTTAAGAGTGTTTAGTTCTTTAGTTAGAGCCTCAATCTTCTCCTTATCATTGTCATTCGTTTTATCTTGATTGGCATGATTAATTGACGTTTCATCATAGTATTCATCACTAGAGTTGTCAACAAGCAAATCATCACCTAACAAGTCATCTTCATCACTATTGAAATCAACATACTCGGGGTGTGTTACCTTAGGACCTTTGGCCATGAAGCATCTTCCAATTCCTTCATTTGGTGAGTCAAATATGTCGTAGGAATTGGTTGACACAAGTGCTAGACCGGCAACACCTTCATCTTGAGTATCTTCGGAGTCGGAGTGATAACTTCTCTCGGAGTGGCTGTCGGAGTCGGAGCCGGATACCCATTCACCAACATGAGCTTGATGTCTTCGTTTTGTGTAGCTCCTTGATGATTTTTCCTTCCTTTCCGAATCCTTGCTTCTCCGTGAGTATCTTCGTTCATAACGATCATCTCTACTCCTTCTCTCTCTTGGTGGTGATTCTTTGCTTCTTCTTTTTGGAGAATCTTCTCTTCTCTTGTAGGGAGCCGTACACTCATTGGAATAGTGTCCGGGTCTTCCGCAACTGTAGCAGTTTCGCTCTCGACTAGAAGATCTTTTGTCATTGTAGGACCTTGACTTGAAGCTTCTATCTTTGCTTCTACTCTTGTAGAACTTGTTGAAGTTCTTCACCATTAAGCTCAATTCTTCATTGAAGTTTTGTTTCTCACTTGATGATGTAGGGGCTTCACATGAGGCTTTGTAGGCACCACTTGATTTGTTGTGAAGTTCCTCTTTATCCTTAAGTGACATCTCATGAGCAACAATTCTTCCAATCACCTCCGTTGGCTTGAGATCTTTGTAATTGGGCATCATTTGGATCAATGTGCACATGGTATCATATTTTCCATCCAAGGCTCTTAGAATCTTCTTGATGATGAATCTATCGGTCATCTCTTCACTTCCTAAGCCGGCAATCTCATTTGTGATGAGAGCAAGCCTAGAGTATATTTCAGTGACACCTTCACCATCCTTCATTTTGAACTTGTCAAGTTGACTTTTAAGCACATCCAACTTGGATTCCTTGACGGAGTCGGTACCTTCGTGCATATCAATCAAAGTGTCCCAAATTTCCTTTGCATTCTCAAGACGGCTGATTTTGTTGAATTCTTCGGGGCACAATCCGTTGAAGAGAATATCACAAGCTTGAGCATTGTATTGCAACATCTTCAACTCATCCGCGGTAGCTTCACGGTTTGGTTCTTTCCCATCAAAGAAGTCACCTTGCAAACCAACACACACAATAGCCCAAACGGCGGGGTTATGTCCAAGAATATGCATTTTCATTTTATGCTTCCAACTAGCAAAATTAGTACCATCAAAGTAAGGACCTCTACGGTGATAATTTCCCTCGCTAGACGCCATACTCTCCTAGGTTGTGAAACCAAGGCTATGACCACCAAAAGCTATGGAGATCAAAGCAAATGGAGACCAAAGCTCTGATACCACTTGTAGGATCGAAAGTATGTCTAGAGGGGGGGTGATTAGACTACTTGACCAAATAAAAGCTTAACCTTTTCCCAATTTTAGTTCTTGGCAGATTTTAGCTATTGTAGGACAAGTCAAGCAATCATCACACAATTCAAGCAAGCATGCAAAGAGTATATTGGTAGCGGAAAGTAAAGCATGTAACTTGAAAGAATGTAAAGGGAAGGGTTTGGAGAATTCAAACGCAATTGGAGACACGGATGTTGTTCCCGTGGTTCGGATAGGTGGTGCTATCCTACATCCACGTTGATGGACACTTCAACCCACAAAGGGTAACGGTTGCGCGAGTCCACGAAGGGCTCCACCCACAAAGGGTAATGGTTGCGCGAGTCCACGGAGGGCTCCACCCACGAAGGGTCCACGAAGAAGCAACCACCCACAAAGGGTCCACGAAGTAGCAACCTTGTCTACCGCACCATGGCCATCGCCCACGAAGGACTTGCCTCACTAGCGGTAGATCTTCATGAAGTAGGCGATCTCCTTGCCCTTACAAACTCCTTGGTTCAACTCCACAATCTTGTCGGAGGCTCCCAAGTGACACCTAGCCAATCTAGGAGACACCACTCTCCAAGAAGTAACAAATGGTGTGTAGGTAATGAACTCCTTGCTCTTGTGCTTCAAATGATAGTCTCCCCAACACTCAACTCTCTCTCATAGGATTTGGATTTGGTGGAAAGAAGATTTGAGTGGAAAGCAACTTGGGGAGGCTAGAGATCAAGATTCATATGGTAGGAATGGAATATCTTGGTCTCAACACATCAGTAGGTGGTTCTCTCTCAGGACATATGAGTTGGAATTGTGGATGTGTTCTGATGGCTCCCTCCACGAATGAAGAGGAGGTGGAGGGGTATATATAGCCTCCACACAAAATCCAACCGTTACACACAGTTTTCCAATCTCGGTGGGACCGAATCAACAAACTCGGTCGGACCGAAAAGGTAAACCTAGTGACCGTTAGAGATTTTCGGTGGGACTGACATGCAACTCGGTAGGACCGATATGGTTAGGGTTTGGGCATAACGTAATCTCGGTGAGACCGATTACACAAACTCGGTGGGACCGATTTTGGTAATTAGCTAACCAGAGAGTTGGTCAGGCAAACTCGGTGGGACCGATTTGCTCTTTCGGTGAGACCGAAAAGTTACAAAAAGGAAACACTGAATTTACATTGCAATCTCGGTGGGACCGATTCGCTCTTTCGGTGAGACCGAAAAATTACGAAAGGGAAACAGAGAGTTTGCAATCCCATCTCGGTGAGACCGAGATCCCTATCGGTAGAACCGAATTGCTACGGTTTGGCAGTGGCTTATGACAAGTGAAACTCGGTGGCGCCGGATAGGAAGAATCGGTAGGACCGAGTTTGGCTTAGGGTTTAGGTCATAAGTGGATATGGGAAAGTAGTTGAGGGTTTTGGAGCATATCACTAAGCACATGAAGCAAGAGGCTCATTAAGCAACACCTCATCCCTCCTTGATAGTATTGGCTTTTCCTAAAGACTCAATGTGATCTTGGATCACTAAAATATAAAATGAAGAGTCTTGAGCTTTTGAGCTTGAGCCAATCTTTTGTCCTTAGCATTTTGAGGGTTCCACTTTCACATCCATGCCATGCCAATCATTGAGCTTTCCTGAAATAATCATCTTGGAATAGCATTAGCTCAATGAGCTATATGTTGTTATGAATTACCAAAACCACCTAGGGATAGTTGCACTTTAAAAGATGCCCCTTCACTTCAAAGGTTGATCCTTGATTCTAGTTATTCACTGTTGCAAATAACCGTCCTCTTTGCGCCTAAACTGGAGACCTTGGGTGCAATACATGATCTCTGTGCTCATTCCAATATGGTGTTTGGCTCCACAGTTCTTCAGGTAATTTACATTATCATCTACACTTGTAACCATAAGCTGCATTTTAAATTTCTGCGCATAAGTTATATGTCATATTGGAGTACACATTTTGTACTAATATTATGTTCTATGCTCAATGAAGAGTTTCTCCATGGATGGCCTATCAATGGTGCTAGATTCTGTCAAGATCTTATATATCCAAATGAATAGTTCTGATCTGAACAAGATTATTGGCTTGCTGCAATGCTTTCCATGTCTGGAGAAGTTGTATATAAAGGTGATAATTTCACGCACATTGGAAGCCCACATATAGTGTACTAGAATAACCATTCAGCTGTTGCTCTTTCGACACTATTTTTTTAGACCTTAACTGTTTTCAATCTTCATGTCTATTTAGGCAACAAGACGGGGTAAGAAAGTTATAACCAATTGATGGATTCGTAAGCATCGGGATTTTATCACTTCTCATGAGATTCGATTGAAGACAATAATGGTAGAACGATATGTAGCCAATCGTGCAAACACTAGATTTGTCACATTCTTCCTGCTGAATGTGAGGTTACTATTGTACATCAGGCTTAAGTTTATCAGCAGCATGGTTTTGACGGGTGGGGTATGTGCAAGAGCAAAAAAGGAGTTTCAGGTGGGCAAAAGAGCTTTTGAATGTGTCGGGCTTCTATTTACAACATATTGTGGTCATAATCCAGTAAATTTTATGACCTAGGATGTTCATTCTATGGACCTGACCGATCCATTTAACTGTGACTGCCGAAGACAGTGCTGAAGTTAGATGTTGTTACCCTTTTCAACCTGGGTTTTTTTGTAAACCTGATGAACAATTAACCCTCATGCTTTTTTTACAGTTTTTAAGATGGAGTTAGAAGTTCTTTCCCTTTCCAACTCGGTTGTGACTGTCATATTTTCTTTGAAGTAAGGCAAATGGCTTGCCAGTCATTTAATTTAGAGTGAAATATTGTAACAACTAACAAATCCCAACCAAGGGAAATAACATCACTCTCGCCGACTGCTTGAGCTCACTGTGCATTACAGAAACCAAGTGATTAGCCCCCACCAGCACCCACAAACTTATTTCGAACTAGCACATCAAATGGGCTGTAAATTTTTATAGGAAAGGCTGCATCACCATGACCGATTTGTATTCTGACATTTTGTCACATCCCTAGTTCTGGTATGACCTAGACTAGCTAGTCATTTGTGCATCATGTTTAAATTCCATTTAAATTTGAAATGGGGATTGTTCAAACCATAGCACTAAGTCAATCCATCTAGGCTTGATTAAAATCTTTTTCAAATAAACCCAAAATGTCCCTAAGAAAAGTTCATGATTTCTGGTTAAGGTGAAAACCTCTCCCAAAAATGATGAATATACTTTTAGGTCATCTTTGGATTTTTGAATTAACACAAAGTATTTGAATTGGATCCGTTTAAATGCTATATATATATATATTTATTTAAATGGTCCAAATATTTTGAAGTTATTTGTGGAGCCCTGAAATAATTCAGTTAATCTCCAAAATAATTTTCAGAATAATCTAAAATGATTTAGTTCCTAAACTAAATCAGAACAAAGAAAACAAAATAGTAAAAGAAAAATAGGAAAAGGAAAAGGCTTGCCTGGCCTTACCTGGCAGCCCATCTGGCTGGCCCAGCCCACCAGGGCAGGGAGGTCTTCTTCCTCCCGCCAGTCGGATGCACAGCGCGTGCCCGACGCGCGCATGGCCTCCGCACGCCACCTCCTGCCTCCCTGCTTGCTCCCGCGGCCCTGGAGATGCCACGCAGACCCCCTCGACTCTCTCTCACTCTCCCTTCGCTCTCTGCTCTCTCCCCTCCTCTGTTCCTCTCCCCGCAGCACACCCGAGCGCGCTCGTCGCCGCCGCTCGCTGCCACCGCGGCCACCGTCCACCACTCGCCTCGCTGACGCGTCCGGAAGAACCGCAACACCGCCCACGTCCCCTCCGCCGACTTACGCCTCGCAGGAGGCCCTGCTTCATCATCATTGTGGTCATCTTCAACCTCGGGCACCAGAGCCCCTCGCTGTCGATTCGCGCCGTTAAGGACGTCCCCGAGCCCACTGACCGACTCCACCGCCTCCCTGTGAGCTCCTGCTCCCAACCCCTCTCTCCCCGCCGTCGAATCCTTCCTCTAGCCCCCTGGCCACCGCGGCCGAAGCTCGCCGCCGCCGTGCCTCGTCGCCGTCGTGGCTAGAGCCATTATTGCTCGAAGCCAAGCACACCACTGTGCTCAACGCAGCTCCAGGAGCCCGCCCATCCTCTCAGCGAGCTTGCTAGCCAAGCGTAGCCTGCGCCCGCGCATAGCCATGCTCCGGCCGCCGCCTCGCTCGCCGCCGTTGCTATTTCCGACCACCTCATCCCCTCCCGCTTGCGTAGATGGATGCGGCCGAGCGCCCGCAACGCGTAGATGCCCTCCGCTGCGCGAATGGTCGCTGGAATAGAGATTCCGACAAGCCACCGCCGTCCTGTAAGGTCGCCGGCGACTTGATCCGGTGGTGCTGACGTGGCAGTAGATAGATTAGGGCCTAATCACTGCTTAGTTAACCTCTTAGTCACTGACAGTGGGCCCGACCCTGTTAATCGTTAGATTAGGTTTATTCTAAAACCTGTTACCTAACTGAGCCAATGACATGTGGGGCCCATGGGTCAGGTTTGACCTGGTCAGCCCTGTTGACTCGCTTACGTCATGCTGACGTAGAGCTGATGCAATAATTGATTTCTGGAATTATTTTAACTCAGGAAATTCCAGAATATGGCCTAAACTTCAAAAATTCATAATAATTCAACCGTAGCTCAGAATGAAATAAATTATATATGAAAAATTATCAGAAAAATGCAAGGAATCCATTTATGCTAGTTACATGCATGAAAAACCAACTTACACATGATGTATAAGTGTAAACATAATATGGGCATTTTAAATGCTTCATTTTGATTTGCATTTGAATCTTTGATTCAAATGGGCTTCAACCAACTTGGTAGCATCTTGCATTAGCCCAAACACTAGCATTTGCACATGTCATGTTCATGCATCATTTTGTTGCATTTGTTTGGGTGTTGATCGCCGGCACCGTTTCTTCTTGATAGGTTCCACTCCGGAAGGTGTTCCCGAGTACCTGTCAGAGGAGCCGTACCCTTCGTCGTTCTATAAGGCAAGCAACCCCCTTGAGCATTTCGATAAATCCACTCTCTCGCTCCTGCTCCTTATACTGCATTAGGACAACAACGATTCAAACTGCTAATTTCTGCTACGGTAGTTGAACCCATTCCTCTGCATGACCTGTCATTGCCATAGTAAATAGTTGAAACCCACTAGCATGAGTAGGAGTTGCTTGAGCCTTGATGTGCCTACTCATCCATGCTTGTTTTCTTTATGCCAGCTATGCTTAGAGTTGTGTCAGGTCTGATTCATCGGGAATGAATCGGAGTGGTGAACATGTCCTACCGATAAAGGCTAAGTGGGTGAACACGTTTGATAAAGGTAGCGATGAGAGGCCATGTAGGAGTACATGGTGGGTTGTCTCATTGGAACCGTCCCTAAGCACTGAGTTTTGTGTATGTTATCCAAGTCCAGTTACTACCGCACATTGGGTTCCGGTTATCCGGTCCCTCTCGTCTTATTAATCCACTTGATCTCTGTCCAGGAGTTGCAACTAGTTTCTGGCGTTTGTAGGTAGTGCTACTTGTCTACCTGGTGGTGTCCAATGGGACGGGCTTGGGACAGACTAGGCACCATGGCACGGTGTACCAAGTGGCACCCGGATGGTGGGCTTGGGAACCTTGCACACATCGTTTGGGGCTGTGAGCGACACCCCGGCCAGATCTCCTTGCGGATGGAACCCGAATAGGTGATAAACCTGGATGAGAGACTCGTGTGGTTAGTCAGGTCATGGCCGACACCCTCGCCTGGCTTCCGCTTGAAGGTTGCCGAGGTACATGACGTGTACAAGGCTATAAGTGGCGAGAGCGTGTGTGAAGAAGTACACCCCTGCAGGGTCAACATTATCTATTCGAATAGCCGTTTTCCTCGGATATGGAAACTTGGAGGACTTATGTAGTACATAGACAACTTGAAGTGGATACTCTAACATACGCAAGATAAGCGTGAGTGCTATGGATGGCCTTCTCGTAGGGAGACGGGAACGGATCCATAGTGGAGTATTGATATGGTGAATATGTGGACTCGTGTGCGTCTTCTCACCTCAAAGAAGTTTCTGATACTCGTAGTATAGGTTAGCCACTGAGTCAAAGCTGGCTTGCTGCTGTTAAAACTCCACCACCCCCTTTGTTGATAATGTTGCATATGTAGATAGTTCTGATGTAAGACTTGCTGAGTACCTTCGTACTCACGTTTGCTTATTTATGTTTTGCAGTTGGTTACACTAGTGACTTCGATGAGTAGCTTGTATCCCAGCTACGATTTTGTACCCTTGGGAGGGTCGTTTTTAGTCAGGCTTCTTAGTCTTTTCCTTTTGTAGTTGTCTGTACTCATACATGTAATGCTTCCATTGCTTGTATGCTCTGAATGATGGGTCATGAGACCCCTATTTGTATTGAATGCTATGTGGCTCTTCTGGCCTTTATCTATATGAGTTTGAGTTATGTTGTGATGCCATGTTGTACAACACATACTTGCATGTTATGCATACGTGTAATGTGTATTGCTATGTGTGGGATCCAACAACCTAGTTTTTTATCCTTGGTAACCTCTCTTATGGGGAAATGTAGTCTTGTGCTTCCATGAGCCATAGTAGTCCGCTACAGCCCAGTTCACTGGAGTCCTGCTAGCCCAGCACCACTGCTCCAGAACACTTGACTGGCCGGCATGTGATTCACTTCGTTCTTATGTCAGTCCCTTCGGGGAAATGTCACGCGGTGACATCCGGAGTCCTGCCTAGCCTGCTACAGCCCGGGTTCCCGGAGTCCTGTTAGCCCAGTGCTACAGCCCGGATTCATACGCTGTTGACCGACATGCTCGAGGTTGATTCATGTATGTGTGTCCCTATAAGTTAGTGCCACTTTGGGTTCACGACTAGTCATGTCGGCTCGGGTTCTCTGTCATATGGATGCTAGCGACACTATCATATACGTGAGCCAAAAGGCGCAAACGGTCCCAGGCCAGGTAAGGTGGCACCCGTGGGAATACCGTGCGTGAGGCCGCAAAGTGATATGAAGTGTTACATGCTAGATCGGTGTGACTTATGATCGGAGTCCCGACACATTTGGGACCCGCGAGGAAATAGCCTATCCAAGGTGGTGTCGAATTACTAGCCAGTCAACAAACGATTCTGCCTACCAGCCGTTGGATTGACATCCAACATCTGTCGTGTATCTTCTATCTCTTGTCTTCTTCTTCCTCCAGCCACCCAAACCAAACCACCCCGTCAGCTCTGCCTGCTCCCGCCTCCCATGGCTGGATGTGCCTCCGCTGCCCTACAGTACGTACCCTCCAACGTTGGCCAGTCACTCCCACTATTCCCCCACACGTCCTATTATTCTCCGGCGATGTCAGCCCCAACACGCACCCGCACCCGAACCAGTCAACCCTCGTACTCCCCTCCGCCTGCGACTAGACCAACGAATCTTCCACGGCTCCTGGTCGTTCTGTCCGAGGCCTCACCGTCGTCCTCCGCCTTGCGGCCTTGGTTCGCTCGCCGTGAGTGGTGTGCCACCCTCTTGCATTGTCAACGCCATCAACAACCGAGAGGAACAAGGAGATGACTGTACGTGGAGAGGATGACAGTAGGGACCCACCAGCATCCTGGCAGTACGCAAGCAAGTGCCTCTATATTACAAGCCCAAAAATATGGTTCCTCCTAATGGTTGGACGTCAGGGGCTCACACCATTGTCAACGTAGTCAATAAACGAGAGAATTACACTACGAGCGGCTGACACCAGGGACCCAGCAGGTCGCGTAGTTTTTTTTGAGGAACAAGCAGTTGTTTTTTATACTGGTTTTAGTGACAGATGAGGGTAACAACGGGGTTGTGCAGGGTCTGTGGCCCATCTAGCCAGGGTTTTATTTATGTTTACCACATCATGAGCCCAGTTGTGTTTCTTTCTTGCTGAAAATGGCTAGCCCAGTTCTATTGTTTAAAAGAAATACCCAAACGAGGCCTACTTGCTTTATCAGCCCTACTAGGGTGCAAATCTTTCAAGACGAGGAGAGTTTCATTCGGTTTGCCCAGAAATGGGCTGTACATTTTTAAAACACATTAAATTGGGAATTAGTTTCAATTTTTTTCGTTACAAGATTTTAAATTCCATTGATTTTTATGTGTGGACAATTATTTGGATTTTATATTTATATAAATTATTTTTCAAAATAGTTTGAATGTGAATCGATATTTCGGGATTAAAAACAGTTGACCGCACCGAAATATGCAGAAATTCGTATACTTTTTAACTGTGGCCACAATATGGGGTGTAATGCTAACAAAAAGAAGATTGGCTCCAAAAAAATTCTTAAGAATTAGCAAATGGGCTGTACATTATTAGAAATAATGCACACGAGAGCACTAACTGTTGGATGTCCATCCAATGGCTGCCGTGCTTCTTGAATCTCTGCTTTTCCTGCTCCAGCCGCTCAAACAAGCGCCGGCGGACTGCCTGCTCCCTCCTACCGCAGCCGGCTATGCTGCCGCGCAGGCCTCACCGCCCCACCGTACTCCCATCGCTGGCCTAGCCATCCCTCTACTCACCCACACCTGCTGTTATTCTTCGGGGATGGCAGACAAACCAGTAAACCCTCGTACTCCTCTGTGTGGGAAACAACTGCCGAGTCTTCCCTGGCTCCATGTCGTTCCCTTCCTAGGCCTCGTCATCGTCCACCACCCTGGTGCTCTCGGCACGGCCTGGTCAACGTGGTCAATGAACGACATCCATCGGAAGTGGAATGTACGTGGTGAGGCTGACAGCTGGGTCCACGGCCGCAAGCAAGGAAATGCCTCCTTATTACGCGCAAAATAATGATTCCTCCACCTGACAGCTAGGACCCACGGGAAGGGCTTGTGTATTTCGCGAAAAAATGTTCCCCCCACTGACAGGTCAGACCCACTAGCTATATCTTCGCACGCAAGGAAGTGCGTCCTTCTGATGCACAAAAAAATTAATACCCCCTGCTAGCTGGGACCCACCATAGTGGGTGGCTGACTTGTGGGCCTACTAAGTTGACGGGGATAGAGGGCTTTGTCAACTTAGTCAATATGAATGATTCTAGCTCCAGTGACCATCCGATGTCCATCCAACGACCATAGTGCTTCGTCAACCTCTGGTCTTCTTGCTCCAGCCGCCCAAAGCAGTGCCGGTCGTGCCGCCTGCTCCTTCCTCTCGTGGCCGGCTGTGCTGCCGCGGAGGCCTCACCGCCCCCATACTACTCCCACCGCTGGCCAGGCCATCCCTCCACTCACCCACACCCCCCCGTTATTCTGCGGCGACGGCAGCCTCACACCGCAGCCGAACCAGTGAACCCTCGTACTCCTCTTCGCGTGGGCATCCACTGTCGCGTCTTCCCCGGCTCCGTGTC
Organism: Triticum urartu; assembly: GCF_003073215.2. Taxonomy (NCBI): domain Eukaryota; kingdom Viridiplantae; phylum Streptophyta; class Magnoliopsida; order Poales; family Poaceae; genus Triticum; species Triticum urartu. The sequence continues at coordinate 233,863,750 of NC_053028.1, forward strand.
GTCCCCTTCCTAGGCCTCGCTGTCGTCCACCGCCTTGGTGCTCTCGGTGCGGCGTGGTCAATGTGGTCAATGACCGACTTCCATCGGAAGAGTACTGTACGTGGAGAGGCTGACAGCTGGGTCCACGGCCGCAGCTGGTCCACGGCCACAGCCCAGTTTTTTGTGATTTGCCAAGTAAGTCGCTTTGTCAGGCCTATTGGGCTGCAAATCTTTCAAGATGAGGAGAGCTTCATTCGGCTGGCCAGGAAAATGGCCTAGCAGTAATGAGAAATGGGCTATACATTTTTAAAACACATCAAACCGACAATTAGTTTCAATTTTTTTTTCATTTCGAGATTTTAAATTGCATTGATTTTATGCATGGACAATTTGTTGGATTTTATATTGATATACATCTATTTTTAAAATCAGTTTGAATGTGACTCGAAATTTCGGGATTAAAAACAGTTCGGACCGCACCAAAATATGCAAAATTTCTTATAATTTTTTAACCGTGGCCACAATATGGGCTGTAATGCTAACAAAAAGAATATGGGCTCCAAAAAAAACCTTAAGAATTAGCAAATGGGCTGTAAATTATTAGAAATAATGGCAGATGGGTTGTATGTTGTTTTCCACAGATTTGAGGCTTTCCTCAAAAAAAGGCTGACGCACAAGCAATGACTATTGGATTTCCATCCAACGACCGTCGTGCTTCTTCACTCTCTGCTCTTCCTGCTCCAGCCGCTCAAACAAGCGCCGGCGGGACTGCCTGCTCCCTCCTTCCCGCGGCCATTGTGCTGCCACGCAGGCCTCACCGCCCCACCGTACCCCCATCGCTGGCCTAGCCATCCCTCTACTCACCCACACCTGTTGTTATTCTCCGGCGACGGCAGACGAACAAGTAAACCCTCGTACATTCGTACTCCCCTCCGCGTGGGAAACAACTGCTGAGTCTTCCCTGCCTCCATGTCGTTCCCTTCCTAGGCCTCACCGTCGTCCACCGCCCTGGTGCTCTCGGCGCGGCCTGGTCAACGTGGTCAACGACCGACATGCATCTGAATTGGACTGTACATGGAGAGGCTGACAGCTAGGTCCACGGCCGCATGTAAGGAAATGCCTCCTTATTACACGCAAAATAATGATTCCTCCACCTGACATCTGGGACCCACCAGAAGGGCCTCTATATTTCGTGAAAAATGTTACCGCCGCTGACAGCTCGGACCCACCAGCTATATATTCGCATGCAAGGAAGTGCCTTCTTATTACGCAAAAAAAATGAATACCCCCCCGACTAGCTGGGACCCAGTATAGTGGCAGGCTGGCTTGTGGGCCTACTAAGTTGACGGGGACGGAGGGCTTTGTCAACTTAGTCAATATGCATGATTCTAGATCCAGTGACCGTACGATGTCCGTCCAACGGCTATAGTGCTTCTTCAACCTCTGGTCTTCATGCTCCAGCCACGCAAACCAGCGCCGGTCGTGCCTCGTGCTGCTGCCTCCCGTGGCCGGCTGCGATGCGGCGGCGGCCTCACCGCCCCCTACTACTCCCACCGCTGGCCAGGCCATCCCTCTACTCACGCACACCCCCTATTATTCTGCGGCGACGCCAGCCTCACACTGTAGTGAACCAGTGAACCCTCATACTCCTCTACGCGTGTGCATCCATTGCCGCGTCTTCCCTGGCTCCGTGTCGTCCCCTTCCTAGGCCTCGTCGTCGTCCACCGCCTTGGTGCTCTCGGTGCGGCGTGGTCATTGTGGTCAACGACCGACTTCCGTCGGAAGAGTACTGTACGTGGAGAGGCTGACAGTTGGGTCCACGACAGCCGCAAGGAAGTGCCTCTTTATTACGCGCAAAATAATTATTCCTGTACCTGACAGTGGGGACCCACCGGACGGGCCACTGTATTTCATGAAAAAAATGTTCCCCCTGACTGCCGGGACCCACCAGCTACATCTTCGCACGCAGGGAAGTTCGTCCGGGCAAAAAAACAATTCGCCCCCCTGACTGTTGGGACCCACCAGCTATATCCTCGCATGCAAGGAAGTGCCTGACAGTCGGGACCCACCTGGTCGAAGCATACGTAGCATTGTCATTCTGGTCGCGAACATGTACGTACATACTGGTCGATGTAGAGCGTGCATGTGTCGTAGTTGAGGCGCGCATGTAGCATGTACACATAGGTACAGTGGCAGTGTGCAAGAAAGAAAATACGACCATGTATGTACATACGGGCGGGGTCTCGAACGCCTACTCGCGCATACGTACGGCCAGGGCTCGTGTACATGGCTGGGTTGGAACGGAGAAACTGCGTCGTCGTGTTCATGGGGAGGCAACGGAATGCATCGTGTTCATCGGGAGGCAACAGAACGCGTGGGAGCCAACCGGTTTGTATGGAAAACCGATAGAAAAACGAGGCCTGGCGTACTGCAGAACGGAGGAAACGGCCTTGTGTTCGACTGGCCACGTTCAAAACGGGATCATGTTCATCGGGAGGGGTATGGCGTACCGCAAAACGGAGGAAACGGACCTCCTACTGTCGAAACGGGGGTCCTGTTGATCGGGAGGGGTGTGGCGTACCGCAAAATGGAGGAAACGGACTTGTGTTGGAGCGCTACGGTCGAAACGGGGGCCATGTTCATCGGGAGGGGTGTGGCGTACCGCAAAACGGAGGAAACAGACTTGTGTTGGAGCGCTACGGTCGAAACAGCGGTCCTGTTCATCGGGAGGGGTGTGGCGTACAGCAAAACGGGACTCCACGGGATACTATTCATCTCCACCGTCGACCCCCTCCAGCCTCCACGGGCTACTGTTCATCCATCGTCGACCTCCTCTAGCCTCCACCTACGACTGTTCATCCACGAGCTCCTGTTCATCCAGCCTCCACCGCGCGCTACTCCACCGGCTAATGTTCAACCAGCCCTCTCCACGGGCTACTGTTCATCCTGCCCTCCACCTTCTACTGTTCATCCTGCCCTCCACGGGGTGGTCCTGTTCATCCTGCCCTCCACAGGGTCCTGTTCATCCAGCCCCAACCGGCTCGATCGATCGGGGTACTGTTCATCCAGATGCAACACCACGGGGTCCTGTTCATCCACCCCCACCAGGAACTATTCATCCAAACCCCCCAGCAACACTCACTGTTCATCCAGAGGCAGCATCGATCGCCTTCAGTTAGCAGCAGTAGCGAAGGAATCGCTCGATCGGGTTCAGTTAACAGCCATCGATCGATCGCTTGGGTTCAGTAACGCGTAGCCTGCAGTGCAATCACTCGAGTTCAGTTAGAGCCCAACGCCTCGCACCCACGCGCGTGCGTGTATGAGAGAAACACGCATCGCTCGGCCACGACCACCCACCGTAACCAGGAACACCCCAATATTTTCCTCTCCCTCGCTTCTACCACGGTTTTTTCCATCATGGACGGCCCAAAGAATGTCATTCAATTGCGTCTCCGGCCCGCCCAGGACGAAAAGCCCATTTTCTGTCATGATTTTTTGTCATAGAAGTAGGACCCCACTACATCTATGATGATACCGTGTTTTGTCACAATTATTGTCATAGAAGTGTCATAAGTATGACAGAAAAAAATTCGTTCGGCCCAAAATGTCACGGATGTGTCTTTTTTTGTAGTGAAAGTGACTAAGTGGCAGCCATTCACCACATGGCAGCATCTTTCTACAGGGAATACCTACAAACGACACCCGTCCTGTGACGTGTCGAGCGAGCAGTTGTGAAGCTGGCAAGATAGCCCGGCAAGGCTTGCAGGGCAAGCGACGATGTGACATTGAGCGGCGCATTTAGTGCGCCCTGTCAGCCTGCAGGGTTAGGTATGATAGCACTGCTTGCTATCTTATCAGTGTATAATGACTACTTTGCCATTGTGGTGACCCCTGGACCTATAAAAGGAGGCCCAATGGCAACCTTAACAAGGTTAGAAGGTTGGATACCCACGCATCCACACACGCGTAGCCACTGCCGCCCTGAGGCGACCCTACCGGGCAAGTGTACTACGCTCCACCACCATTCTCCCACCATCAATCCACCAAAGCAAGAGTAGGGTTTTACGCCTCGCGGCGGCCTGAACCTAGGTAAAATTGCTTGTGTGATCTCTGCCATGCTGCCCCACGCTCCTCTGCTCTTTGTGCAATGTGACATCCCCCCTGCCAAACCAGCAAGGGGCCCAAGGTCCCATAGGCGACCGTGGTTTCCCACAACATCTTTGGTGCGCCAGGTAGGGGGATCACTTGTGTGAACCTGAAAGCATGTGCAGCGCGTCATCTTCATCGCCATCTTTGTCTTCGATGACACCATCGACCATGGCGCCCAACAAGAAATCCGGTGCTTCGGCTCACCCGTCCACCTCGAAGGCTCCGCCGCCCGCAGCAACCAATGCTACGGGGATGCGGAGACGCGAGAGGATGTGGACGCTGCTGGGGGTGCGGTCGGAGCAAGAGGCGCCGTCACCACTTCACCCGCGGCCGAAGCAGGAGCAGGAGACACCGGAGGAGAGCAGCATCAGCACCCCGATGGCCATGCTCCACGAGGTATGGGTGAAGGGGTTACTCCGTCCGTACCCCTTCCTCTCGCCGGCGTGCACAGCCGCAGCGATGGCACTCGGTCCGGGGCGAATTGCCGCCTTCCGGCCGCTCCCACCATGGGAGCGATCGCAACGCATGTTCCTCCCTCGGGGCGAGTCAACCAAGTCGCTGCTCCAACGAAGCCGCTAGCCCTCAAGCGCCATCGCCACGCCACCATGCCATCCTGGTGGTGGACCCGCAACAGCGGAGATGTGGTACTGTCGCTGCTGGCACCGTCAGGAGCGGAGCGACGGTACGATCCACGTCGTCATCACCCATGCCATGTACAACTATGGTGGCCATGGCACGAGCTCAGCTGCTGCTAAGGTTTCCGCCAGCGGCCGAGCAGATGGCCGAATGACGTGCCACCATCCAAAGTCTGTTCGGTTTTGCCGAGGTTGGGGGCTCGCGGCGAGCTGGCCTGGCACAGCCTCCCCAAGCGACGATGACGGCTCATGCTGTTGGTCGTACGGAAGGGGCCACCCCCACGGTACAGTCCCCGCCACGGCAGCCAGCGCGAGCGCAGCAGAATCAAGAACCCGATGACGTCTCGATGGCCTCTTCTGACCCTCGAGCGCGTCCAGGCCGACGGCGAGCCACGGAGGACAGGCGAAGGGGTGACATGCGCATCGCCATTGAGCGACGCCGCGACGACCACCACCAGACCAATGGGTGTGATGGTCCCGATGTCGACGAGCCTGCACTCGATATTGGCGGGTGCCTACCTTTTGAGGTTGGGTGCCAACCTTTCGAGGTTGGGTGCCCTGCCTTTACTCATGAGCTACGACAAGTCCGTAAGCCATCCGTTCAAACATTCAAGCCAGAGGTACTCGAGAAGTATGATGGGAGGCTGAACCCGATAGAGTTTCTGAGCATCTATACCATCGCTGTTCAAGCTGCCAGGGGAAGAGATGAGTAGGTGTTTGCCAAGTACTTCCCTTTGGCTCTCAAGTCCAATGTGAGGTCTTGGCTAATGAACCTGTTGGAGCACTCCATTTCGCCGTGGGCTGACCTGTTCCATGAATTCATTGGCGCCTTCACGGGTGGCCATCAAGAGCCAGGGTGGCCCAACGACTTGCAGCTTCTCCAATAGAAAGAAGGAGAGACCCTTCAGAAGTATCTGCAGAGATTCGGCAAGGTCCATAGGAACATCCCGAATATCCATCCCGTAGCTGTGATAGATGCCTTCCAATCCAATGTGCGCAACCGCAGGATCCGTTCCAAGATGAACGTGAGGTTGCCCAAGACTATGAAGGAGCTTTACACATTGGTGGATAAGTGTGCTCGGATGGAGGAGGGAAGGAAGCTACCCGAAGAGGATGATTGCATCAATGTCGACTCGGAGGATGATGACGAATCCACCAGTTAGAAGAAGAGCAAGAAGCCCAAGGATAAGGCAGTCATGACTATTGAAGGATCGGGTACACCTAGTACCGACAAGAAGGCTACGACCGAAGCCCCCGGCAAGGAAGATGTTGTGTGCCCTGACTGCCAGGAGGCTGCAGCTGCCAAGAAGGCCAGGAACGGCGATGGGCCGTACTGCAAGATTCATCGGACCAAGGGCCACGATCTTCAAGAGTGTTATCAGGTTGAGCAACTCGTTAAGAGGCAGAGAGCAGAATATGAGAAGCGTGAAAAGGAGAAGGGTCAGAATGTCGCTGGTGGTAAGGGCCGAGGCGGTGAAGTAAATTGTCCCCGCAAGCCCCTTCGGAACAAAGGAAAACCCGCCAGAGGTCGAGAGAAGGAAGCTTGTAATGATGAGGGTGATGATGGGGATGAGGAGGAAACCAGTGAGGAGGAGTTCCAGAAGGCCGCTGACGCCCTGTGCATTGACGAGGGTACATCTCTGCACACCTCTCACCGCCAACTCAAACGGTGGGTGTGTGAGGTTAATGCCATGGAACCAGCACCGTAGGCCCAGAAATGGCTCAAATGGTCACGCACGCTGTAACATCCCAAAATTCTAAATTTTGGAATGTTATTATAAATAGATTGATTGATTGATTGTTTGATTGATTGTGTGAAATTGAATGAAATTCAAAACCTTTTTGAAAGTTAAATGAGAGGGAATAAAAGGACTTTCCCAAACTTTCATTTTGCATTCGTGATCTCCGTGAATTCAAATTCTTTTCACCACGAAACCCTAGAGAGAAGATAACATGACTTCTCCCATTTTTTTAAATGAAAAGGGGTGTTGAAAATATTTGAATTTCATTTGAAAATATTTCCAGTTCTGAAACATTACGCAACTCAATGATTTTCACGAGAGGAGAAAAAATGACTTCTTCAAATTATATGAAATATGAGTTGGGAGTTTCAAAGGATCAAATTCAAAGTCCTTTGGAATTATTTTTCAATTTGGGTTATTTAAGTTTTCTTCAAATTATTTTTCTCCAAAAATAAAATATATGGAAAATAGGGTAACATGATTCCCTACAACAGAAAATTGGAGAGAAATAAATTTGAATTAATTTTGGTACTTTAAAAATGGTTTTTATTGGATTTTATTAGGACAGTAGCACCCTTTGAATTATCTAAATTTGTTTGGATTTTATTTGGCATTATAAAAATGTCCATATTGTAGAAAAACTTTTTCTGCAAATTTTGGTATATTATATGCCTATATACAATTTTTATTTATTTTGTTTTGTTTATTTTTACTTTGTCTGGAAAATCTTAAAAAAAATCCTCTGTCGCTGACTGGGCCGGCTCAGGGCCCAGCCGACCGCGTCGCCAGGCCGTGGCCCAGCACCCGCCGCCTTCCTCCTCCCGATGGGAGTCCCTCGTGAGCACAACGCCCCGCCGACCTCGACAGCCGTGCTGTCTCCGGCCTCCTCTTGCCCCCTCGCCCACGCCTCCCCTCCCCTCCTATAAAGTCGCCGCACCCGGGCCACCCTGGACCCCGATCCGCCGCCGCCCTCCCTCTCTCACGCCGCCGCCGCCACAGATCTCCACCGGCGCCACAGCTCCGCCACTCCGCCTCCCCGCCCCGCGCCCCACGCCGCTCGCCGCCTCCTGCAGCCGCGTGCCACACGCTAGAGCCGCCGCTTGCCTTGCCCGCGCGCCGCCGCGCCGGAGCTTGCTGCCGCCGCCGACCGACGCGAGAAAATCCGCCAGAAAACGCCCCGTCGTTGAACCGCCAAGAACCGGGGTAAAAAAACCGCCGCCGACCGGTCCAATCCAAATTGGTTTTTTTGAATAAGCCGTTTTAATTATTATTTAGCGGACATTCTCTGTTAAGATCTCTTTAGCGAATGGTTCTCGTCTTGTATGCCTCTGTAGCGACCGTTCGCTCGATAGGATTTTTCTTTTTCTTTTATTTTATTTTAGCCAGGGACCCATATGTAATTAGTTTCTTCACAGATTAGCCCCTGATCTTCAATCTATCACAACTTTTTACTCGTTAGTCCAAATCCAACGAAACCAACGCCCACGTCTTCGTTATGATCTCCTCTATCCAGTAATCCAACTCAAACAGGTTTTTGAAAATTTTAAAATTTTAATTAGATCATATTTGAATTCAAACTTCGTTTGATCATAACTTGACTTTCATAGCTCCGTTTCAAGTGTTTCTTTTTGCAAATCGAAGCTCTTGACCTAAACTTTCTGATAAGGCCAAATTCACATAATTTTGGTACTGTTAGAAATTGTTTTATGTTTCAAGAGTTATTTGCTTGGCTTTGATGTTTTCCGAATCGTTTCCTTCGATCTTTCTGATCTTTTGAGTGATTGCTTATATGTGGTTACTGTTGCTTGCCTACGATAGATTGACCGGAGTGTGACGAGTAGATCTATCAAGAGTTTTGAGTGCGAGTCATTTTCATCAACATTGCAGGCAAGTTCACACTTTGATCATATTCCTTTCATACCCAGTTTTTATGCATTAGTTTCAACCTCAAACATTGCATGAATAGGATTGATAACATGTGGGTATTGGGAAGTAGTTGATGAGGTAGGAACCTATTGCCCTGCATTCAAACCTTGGGAGTTACTATTACGTTATGCTTATATTGCCATGCTATGCTCGTAGACATGGATTGGGTTTGAGAGTATTCATGACAGATGTGAGATTGTCAATTAATGGTTTACTTAAGGTGGCAACTTTAACACACATCTGGGTGGATTGAGGCACTTGGGTATTCTAGCGATTGCCTATCTAGGAACCTGGGTATTCCAGGATTGCCTTTTTTTTATGGACCGCCACCTAGGTTCAAAGGGATCATGATATTATTCATACTAGAAACTTCCCTGTGCAGCCACAAGCTATTATGGGCTCTAGCATAGTTGATTAAGTCGTGTGAACTCTTACAGTGGTAGACTAGCAGATGTAGGGGTTGTAGGTGGTACGGTCTACCCATCGTAAGGTGCAAACGCTTCTAAAAGACTATGTCTCGGTCATCTGTTTCTCAAACACCATGTAGTGCGAGAAATCCAACGGAGGAGATCGAGTATTGTGGGGAAAAGTGCGCAAACCTCTGGAGATTGTATAAACTAATCATGATTAGCCGTGTCCTCGGTTATGGACGTTTTGAGTATCTAGTACTTGGATTATCATGTGAATCTCATCCTGTTACTTTAAATTAAGTTTGTTGGGTTTAATGATGTTATTTAATTGGGATTGAGAATGCTGACCACCATTCTCAATGTTTAACAACCACCATGATAGTTAAATAACATTTATTCCTTTGTAGTAGGGAAAAATTGGCTTTTCGCAAAAACATATAACCATAGAGCTTTTCCACCAGCCATATATGCATGTAGTGATAGCCATTGTTCATCATTCTCTATGGTGTGAATTTGCCAGTACATTCAATGTACTGACCCTCTGTGGCTGCAACGTCTCATGTTGCAGGATTTCTTACGACGAGTAAGTGATACATTAGGCTTATGATTTCTACACTCAACTTTGCCGTTGGTGTTGATGGGAATCCACAACCTTGTTACTTCTGCTATTTTGGATTGAGGTAATAGTATTTGCGTTACTTTTACATGTGATTTACCTTTGTTATAAATCCTCGAGTACTGTGTGTGTCAGCATCCAATCCAGGGATGACACTTAAGCACAGAGACTTGATCCATTCGGGTCGGGTCGCTACAAGATGGTATTAGAGCACATGTTGACTGTTGGACGTGACCCCTAGAAACTGGCAAGCCCATAGGAAAGATTTTCTTTACAACTTCATTTTCAAAAGATCTTTTACTTCTCTTGTCTTCTGAGCTTATTCAAAAATTCCTTTTTAGTGAGACTATACCCTTTTTACCTTTGGATCACTCAAAGATTCGACGGATGAGACCACTCCAAGAAGTACAAGACATTGGACAACTAAGACCGCTTCGGAAGGAAGAGGATTTTATTGTGCATCTGAATAATGGAAACTACAACGGTTGAAGACCGAAGACAAGGAGAATTTGAAGGCTCTGAAGAATTCCCAGATTTGTATGACCTAGGAAGGCTACCCTTATGGAACTTGGCAGACTATGAAAGTTGTCAATACCCGAGATCAAGGTGTATCGGAGAAAGACTGAAACAAGGAGCATGAGAACTCGAAGTTTTGTCAAAGAAAACCCTAAGGCAGGAGATATCAACTAGGGAATGATAGCTCATGGGAATGACAAGAGCAGAAACACGGTTATCCGTGATATCATCCGTTGATGCTATTGTCACCGTGCGGAGTTAAGGATGCATTTCTTCAGAATGGATTTGATGGAAGAAGGCTGATGGAGCACCTATCAGTAAGATGAAGTTTTAACCTTAGCCGGTGTATCACCAGGATATGGAGTAGTACATCAAGAAGTTTAAGGAGGAGCTCCATGAAGCCGTATTAGACAGGGAAGCATTTCGTGAAGAACTTAGGAACCAAAAGCTGAAAGTAGCCAAGATGGAGGAGCTACAACCTCGAGATACCGGAGATTTGTCAGGAACTGAAGGACAGTATGACCATGGCTCATGCCAAGGATGTTGAAACCCAGAAGTTTGGAATGCAACTCCAGAATATTCAAGGATGTCACGAGAGACTTCGCGTCAACAGAGTTGATCTGGCAAAAGAACTTAAGAAAGACAAGCATGATCGGAAGAAGCCATTGGAGGTATGAACAAGGCTTGAAGAGTTTGGAGACGTTGAAGATTTATTGACCTTTAGAAGACCAAACCCCCGTTATATACCTACATTAGATGCGACGTTTGTGAGCTGTCATTTGTTTGATGTTTTTCTTGACAGCCACAATAAAATCAGTCTTTTCAAAAACTTTTGTTTGTATTGTGTGTATCCCTCTCTATCTCTCTTATCTCACCCCAAACCCATGGACCCAATAGAGGATGAATGGAGATGAGCTTGTATTTTCTGGACCGATGAGTCAGTTGGAGACAGACCGATGGATTCAGAACATGGAGGATCACATGAAGAATAACCCTATAGTCGGAAAGGATATGACCCAACATGCTCTCCAGTGCTTTGAAAGAGGTGCCGCTACTTGGTGGAGGATGTACCAAACCATCAATGGATGGCAAGGAGTAACCACTTGGAAAGAAGTTAAGTTGACTCTGCCAAAGTCTCGGTTTGTGTCCCAGAAGTTGAAGCCTCATGGAAAGGATATGAAGAAAACTTGTGCATGCAAGATTTGTGGAGAAATAGGACACACCCATAAAGAACACAAGGATGAATGCACTAATTGTGAAGGAAGTCACCCAGTTGAAGAATGCCCAACTAGGCAGATTACTTGTTTCTTGCGTGAAGGGACTACCCACTATCCTGCTCAGTGTCACATTTACCCCATGGTATGACGAACCATCCAGCAGAAGAAACAAGTAAAGAAAGGAGCCCTTATGGAAATTTTAGAAGAACCCGTGATGAAGGAAGAGATGGAGGACACACCTAAAGAAGACCCGAGTAAACCCTGCACTAAGTCTTGCTATTCATATGGAGAAGAAGGACACCTCTCCCAAAATTGTTTGAATGGGGATCTAGTAGAATTCCCGACAGAGGAAGTAGAATATGACCCACAGGAAATAGTAGCCCTGATTGGAATGGAAAAGTCCAGGAAGAGAAACCGATTGGAGTCCAGGAGGGACCTGAGTCATATCAGTTGTTACAGGTGCAAGGAGTCAGGGCACTACCTCAACAGTTGCCCAAAAAGGAAACCTCGATACTTGTCAGAAGTAATATGTTTTAGTTGTAATGGAGCAGGGCACTTTGCCAGAGAATGCCCCAAGGAGAAGGAAACTTGTGCTAGATAGTTGAGTTTGCAACAAAAGAAATGGAGTAGTAGAAGTGAGAGCATTTTCTTTTATGTTGAGGTGTTGAGTTGAGACATGTAATGGAAAAGCGAGAGATTGTAATCATTTGAGAATGAATAAAGTTAGCATCGTTGGTACTGATATGGATTTTATGAGTTGTTACTCTATGAAGAAGAATTTTGGCCATTTTGAGGATATGAGAAATATGGTCTATGGAAGATTTGTGCATTTTAAGGGTGGTAGTACCCTGTAAGAACCGTTGACCCCTGGAAAAGATAAGGATACTCCACTGAGTGGATTTCGGACAAAATGAAAACGAGTTTTGTCTCGATATGTGTGATACCCCAAGAGTATGTGGGATGAAGTTGGAGACCATCAGTTGTTTGGACCAAATGTGATCAAGGAGTCAGAAGAGAATGTTAAGTTTATCCGAGATAGACTGAAGGTAGCTCAGTCCAGGCAGAAGAGCTATGCAGACTCAAAAACTCAAGGAGGTAGTCTATGAAATTGGAGACAGAGCATGTCTTCGTGTGCCCCCTCTGCAAGGAGTTAAATGACTTGGAGTTAAGGGAAAGTTAGCCCTGAGATTTTTAGGACCATACCAAGTTTTGGAGCGTATGGAAGAAGTGGCCAACAAGTTGGAGTCACCCGAAGGACTGTCAGGAGTTCAAGATGTGATTCACGGTTCCCAGTTGAAGAAGTGCCATGCAGAGATGGCCAATATTCCCCTGTAAGGACGCTTGACCCTAGAAAGGATAATGATGTTCCACGAAGTGGAATATGGACTTCGTAAGTATAAGTTTTTATCTCAGTATGTGGGATATCCCACGACGATGAAGAGATAAAGTACTATTGGATATAAAGGAGGTATGATGTCGGAAATATGGATCAATGGAAACTCCATGATGAGTCTGAGTAATCATGTCCTAGTTTGGTGCCAATAGAAGGAAGGAAGACAGTACAATTGGATGGATTTAAGAATACTAGGAAGTTGGAAGTTGGAATAATGATCAGTTACCCGATGATAAGTTCAAAGGACTACAAGTGATGAGATGGGCCATAACCCACAGGCCCCAGGACTTGCCAAGAAGCAAGCACATTCTTGCTGAAGGAAAAACCCTGGAAGAAGTTACGATTTCATCGATAGACGATTTTATAGGAGTAACGCAAAACCTGAGAGTTGTGAAGGAACGATAGATTTTTGTCTGGCTTGCAAAATTTATGGATATATCCGAACTTCATTCATCGACAAGAGAAATTCTGCAATGCTTGTGAGGATGACCAAGTGTTAGTATGCGAGATTCGCTAAACTGTATACATGGTAATGATTTGGGTGCAGGATGGATTGATCACCATACCGACTTACTCTTATTATTCGCCTTGCTATATGGGATGGTAAATCTGAGTGACTTACCTATAGTAGAGAGACGACGGTATTAAATCTTGTTTGAACCTTAGAATGGTATAAGTATTTTTTCCTTTGTACAAGGCAGTTTTTGCCAACCGTAGGTTATACGGTGAGATCAACCCAGACCCATTTCCTGCAGGAGAAACCATAAATTGTTGACCCCTATGAGATATCGATAGTTGATTAGTATTGGCGCCAGACCCGTCAGTTAAGAAGACCCAATCTTAAAATAATCTCACCAGGATGAAAGGATAGAAGAATTGTGGTAAAGGTTATGCCACTACCGAAAGAGCCCAGATTAGGAATTATCCTGAAGATCTGAGAAGACCGACACTGTTAACAATATGGATGAAGTATATGAGTTTTGATGGAACCATAACCATGCTTCTAAGGGTGGTAGCACCCCAAACCCCCCTCCTGCGACAATCAATGGATTTTGAGGAGACCCCAAACCTAACCTATTTCTTTCTAGCCTCTCCGAATCTCGAGGACGAAATTCATTTTAAGGGTGGTAGGTTTGTAACATCCCAAAATTCTAAATTTTGGAATGTTATTATAAATAGATTGATTGATTGATTGTGTGAAATTGAGTGAAATTCGAAACCATTTTGAAAGTTAAATGAGAGGGAATAAAAGGACTTTCCCAAACTTTCATTTTGCATTCGTGATCTCCGTGAATTCAAATTCTTTTCACCACGAAACCCTAGAGAGAAGATAACATGACTTCTCCCATTTTTTTAAATGAAAAGGGGTGTTGAAAATATTTGAATTTCATTTGAAAATATTTCCAGTTCTGAAACATTATGCAACTCAATGATTTTCACGAGAGGAGATAAAATGACTTCTTCAAATTATATGAAATATGAGTTGGGAGTTTCAAAGGATCAAATTCAAAGTCTTTTGGAATTATTTTTTAATTTGGGTTATTTGAGTTTTATTCAAATTATTTTTCTCCAAAAATAAAATATATGGAAAATAGGGTAACATGATTCCCTATAACAGAAAATTGGAGAGAAATAAATTTGAATTAATTTTGGTACTTTAAAATGGTTTTTATTGGATTTTATTAGAGTAGTAGCACTCTTTGAATTATCTGAATTTGTGTGGATTTTATTTGGCATTATAAAAATGTCCATGTTGTAGAAAATCTTTTTCTGCAAATTTTGGTATATTATATGCCTATATAAAAAATTTATTTATTTTGTTTTATTTATTTTTACTTTGTTTGGAAAATCTTAAAAAAATCCTCCGTCGCCGACTGGGCCGGCTCAGGGCCCAGCCGACCGCGTCGCCAGGCCGTGGCCCAGCGCCCGCCGCCTTCCTCCTCCCGACGGGAGTCTGTCGTGAGCACGACGCCCCACCGACCTCGACGGCCGTGTCGTCTCCGGCCTCCTCTTGCCCCCTCGCCCACGCCTCCCCTCCCCTCCTATAAAGTCGCCGCACCCGGGCCCCCCTGGACCCCGATCCGCCGCCGCCCTCCCTCTCTCGCGCCGCCGCCACAGATCGCCACCGCCAGCGCAGCTCCGCCACTCCGCCTCCCCGCCCCGCGCCCCACGCCGCTCGCCGCCTCCCGCAGCCGCGCGCCACACGCCAGAACCGCCGCTTGCCTTGCCCACGCGCCGCCCTCGCCGGAGCTTGCTGCCGCCGCCGACCGACACGAGAAAAACCGCCGGAAAATGCCCCGTCGTTGAACCGCCAAGAACCGGGGTAAAAAAACCGCCGCCGACCGGTCCGATCCAAATCGGTTTTTTTGAATAAACCGTTTTTATTATTATTTAGCGGACGTTCTCTGTTAAGATATCTTTAGCGAACGGTTCTCATCTTGTATGCCTCTGTAGCGAGCGTTCGCTCGATAGGATTTTTCTTTTTCTTTTATTTTATTTTAGCCAGGGACCTGTATGTAATTAGTTTCTTCATAGATTAGCCCCTGATCTTCAATCTATCACAACTTTTTACTCGTTAGTCCAAATCCAACGAAACCAACGCCCACGTCTTCGTTATGATCTCCTCTATCCAGTAATCCAACTCAAACAGGTTTTTGAAAATTTTAAAATTTTAATTAGATCATATTTGAATTCAAACTTCGTTTGATCATAACTTGACTTTCATAGCTCCGTTTCAAGTGTTTCTTTTTGCAAATCGAAGCTCTTGACCTAAACTTTTTGATAAGGCCAAATTCACATAATTTTGGTACTGTTAGAAATTTTTTTATGTTGCAAGAGTTATTTTCTTGGCTTTGATGTTTTCCGAATCGTTTCCTTCGATCTTTCTGATCTTTTGAGTGATTGCTTATATGTGGTTACTGTTGCTTGCCTACGATAGATTGACCGGAGTGTGACGAGTAGATCTACCAAGAGTTTTGAGTGTGAGTCATTTTCATCAACATTGCAGGAAAGTTCACACTTTGATCATATTCCTTTCATACCCAGTTTTAATGCATTAGTTTCAACCTCAAACATTGCATGAATAGGATTGATAACATGTGGGTATTGGGAAGTAGTTGATGAGGTAGGAACCTATTGCCTGCATTCAAACCTTGGGAGTTACTATTACGTTATGCTTATATTGCCATGCTATGCTCGTAGACGTGGATTGGGTTTGAGAGTATTCATGACAGATGTGAGATTGTTAATTAATGGTTTACTTAAGGTGGCAACTTTAACACACATCTGGGTGGATTGAGGCACCTGGGTACTCCAGCGATTGCCTGTCCAGGCACCTAGGTATTCCAGGATTGCCTGTTTTTTTATGGACCGCCACCTAGCTTCGAAGGGATCATGAGATTATTCATACTAAAAACTTCCGTGTGCAACCACAAGCTATTATGGGCTCTAGCATAGTTGATTAAGTCATGTGAACTCTTAAAGTGGTCGACTAGCAGATGTAGGGGTTGTAGGTGGTACGGTCTACCCATCGTAAGGTGCAAACGCTTCTGAAAGACTATGTCTCGGTCGTCCGTTTCTCAAACACCATGTAGTGCGAGAAATCCAACGGAGGAGATCGAGTCTTGTGGGGAAAAGTGCACAAACCTCTGCAAAGTGTATAAACTAATCATGATTAGCCGTGTCCCCGGTTATGGACGTTTTGAGTATCTAGTACTTGGATTATCATGTGAATCTCATCATGTTACTTTAAATTAAGTTTGTTGGGTTTAATGATGTTATTTAATTGGGATTGAGAATGCTGTCAACCATTCTCAATGCTCAACAACCACCATGATAGTTAAATAAAATTTATTCCTTTGTAGTAGGGAAAAATTGGCTTTTCGCAAAAACATATAACCATAGAGCTTTTCCACCAGCCATATATGCATGTAGTGATAGCCATTGTTCATCATTCTCTATGGTGCGAATTTGCCAGTACATTCAATGTACTGACCCTCCGTGGCTGCAACGTCTCATGTTGCAGGATTTCTTATGACGAGTAAGTGATACGTTAGGGTTACGATTTCTACACTCAACTTTGCCGTTGGTGTTGATGGGAATCCACAACCTTGTTACTTCCACTATTTTGGATTGAGGTAATAGTATTTGCGTTACTTTTACATGTCATTTACCTTTGTTATAAATCCTCGAGTACTGTGTGTGTCAGCATACCGATTCAGGGATGACACTTAAGCACAGAGACTTGATCCATTCGGGTCGGGTCGCTACACACGCCCATCATCTTTGACGAAGAGGATCATCCTGACCGTACCACTGCGGTAGGGTGTTTGCCATTGTTGGTCTCTCCAACAATTCGCAACCTCAAGGTCACAAAGATGTTGGTGTACGGCGGGTCAGGTTGAATGTGATTTCCTCGAAGGTCATCAGCAAACTTCAGACAGCAGAGGAAGAGTTAAAGGTCATCGACATGTTTCAAGGAGTTAATCCGGGCAGGAGTCATCCTAAGGGAAAGATCATGTTGCCTCTGACGTTTGGCGGAGAGCTAAACTACCAGATTGAGAAGATTGTGTTTGATGTGGTCGACCTCCCCTTGCCGTACAATGGGATTCTTGGATGCCCAGCCCTGGCAAACTTCATGGTGGCATCCCACTATGCCTACAACACCCTGAAGATGCATGGGCCAGTAGGAGTCATTTCCATCCCATCAGATGAGAAGGATGCAATCATTTGCGTATACAAGATGTACCGGGATGTAGTGCGGCAGAGGCAGCGGCTGCAACAGTTCCCGCCAAGGAGAACAGAGAAAAGAAGAAAGATAGCAAGGTCGTTGGCAAGGAATCCGGGAAGCGTACCTCTTCGGAGTATGCTATGCTTGTTGATGACTTTCCGGAGAGTTCCAACAGCAAAGGATCTAAGGTTACTGCACGACAAGTGAAGAAGGTCCCTACAGGGCTAGCTGGCGTTGATGGAACTTTCATTATCAACGCCACCCTCGATAACAAATAGGAAAGCGCGCTGGTTGCCTTCCTGTGGGCGAATATCAATGTGTTTGCCTGGAAACTATCTGATATCCCCGGTGTTCCCAGGGAGGTAATCAAGCACCACCTTGCTGTCTACCCACATGCCCGACCCGTCAGGCAGAAAGTTCGGAAGCAAGCCTTGGAGAGGCAGCGATTTATTTCATAGGAGATCAAGAAGCTTAAAGCAGCTGGTTTGGTGAGAGGAGTGCTACATCCCACATGGTTAGCAAATCCAGTGGTTCGGAAGGCTAACGGGAAATGGAGGCTTTGGAAAGTTTTCACAGATCTCAACAAGGCTTGCCCGAAAGTCCCATTTCCCTTGTCGTGCATCGATCAGATTGTGGATTCCACTTCAGGTTGTGATTTGCTTTCCTTTCTGGATGCATATTCTGGGTATCACCAAATCTTCATGTCTAAGGAAGACGAACATAAGACCTCGTTCATCATCCCATGTGGTACGTACTATTTTATCCGCATGCCATTCGGACTAAAGAGTGTCGGGTCTACTCGGTACAGATTGGTTTCGAGCCACGGCTAAACAGAAACATCGAGGCTTATATGGATGATATTGTGGTCAAGACCAAGGACAGAGCGACTCTTATCCAGGATTTGGAGGAGACATTTGCTAATCTGCGCAAGATCAACTTGAAGCTCAACCCAGAGAAGTGTGTGTTTGGCGTTCCCTCCGGCAAGCTAGTTGGGTTCTTTGTCTCCCATCGGGGGATCGAAACCAACCCCGAAAAGATCAAAGCTATTGAGCAGATCCAAGCACCAAGGGCAGTCTAGGATTTGAGGCGTCTGACAGGGTGCGCTGCCACACTAAGCAGATTCATTTCCAAGTCTGCCGAGCGCGCCCTGCCGTTCTTCAAAATCCTAAAGAAGGCAGGACCTATGAAGTGGACCCCAGAAGCCGACGCAGCTTTACAAGAGTTGAAGGCCTACTTGTCCTCTGGGCCCACCTTGGTTGCTCCCAAACCACAAGTCATTGGTGATATACTTGGCGGCAACCAATCAAATGGTTAGTGCAGCCTTGATGGCGCAGCGGGAAGTGGATGAAGCAGAAAGTGAGCAAGGACCAACAGAGCCAGATAAGGATCGGGACAATAATGGGCATGATAGCGAGGGAAACCCCATGGACATGGCAGGGAAGAAAGTGGTGCAGCGCCCAGTGTACTTTGTTAGTTCCTTACTATAGGAGGCTAGATCGAGGTACTCTGGCATGTGAAAGTTGATCTTTGGCCACATCATGGCCATAAGAAAACTACACCACTACTTCCAAGCCCATGAGATCAGGGTTGTCACTCACTTCCCGTTGCAAAGTATATTTCAAAACCCTGAGGCTACCGGCAGAATAGTGGAGTGTGCTTTCAAGTTATCCAGTTTTGGTCTGAAGTTTGAGAGCACATCAACGATCCAAAGCAAGGCATTGGCAGAGTTATTGCAGAATGGACGCCAACCCCTGACGAGGAAGTACCAGAAACAGTTATCTCCGATAAGGAAGCGCCCCAAGAATGGATTTTGTATTTCGACGACGCCTTTTCCCTACAAGGTGCAGGGGTTGGCATGCTTCTCGTCACCCCCTCTAGGGAGCACTTGAAGTACGTCATCCAGATGCGTTTTTCCCGGGAGGAGGCGACCAACAATACATCAGAGTATGAAGGGCTCCTTGTCGGGCTCAGGATTGCCGCACAATTGGGAATTAAGAAGCTGATCATTCGAGGAGATTCACAGTTTGTGGTGAGAGAAGTCAACAAGGATTACCAAAGCCCATTGATGGAGGCATACATCGAGGAAGTGAGAAGATTGGAGGAGAACTTTGACGGATTACATACAGAGCATGTACCTCGTGCGGAAAACATCATAGCTGATCATTTATCAAAGTGTGTTGCGCAAAAGCTTCCTGTGGAACCAGGGACTTTTGTTCTCCATCTCACTCAGCCCTCCGTATCCCCAGCAACAATGGCCCGGAAAAGGAGAAACATGGACTCCGGTAAGCCTCTCCCGGTAGAGCCTTCCGCTCCTCGCAGAGACCCTACCGGAAACAACTCCTCACCACCTGCCGGACCGCACCCTCCAACCGGGCCCATGGTCCCCGCGAACAAGGAATGTGCCCCCACAGTTGAGGAGGTGCCGCTAGTCCTTATTGCCGAGCCCCAGGCTCCAACTTGGGCAAGGCACATAGTCCACTTTCTCCAAACTGGAGAACTTCCTGATGACCAAGATGATGCTGAAAGAGTAGCTCGGAGGGCCAGTATGTATCAGTTTGTCGATGATACTCTATACAGAAGGAGGCCCAAGGGTGTGAAATTGAAGTGCATCTGCCGGGAAGAAGGAAAGGAAATACTGGCTGAGACACAAAAGCATGTGCGGCTCCCACATTGGATCAAGGGCATTGGTTGGGAAAACATTCCGGCAAGGATTCTTGAGGGAGTCCTGGTGTCGGTGTCAAAACCGGTGGATCTCGGATAGGGGGTCCCGAACTGTGCGTCTAGGCCGGATGGTAACAGGAGGCGGGGAACACGAAGTTTTACCCAGGTTCGGGCCCTCTCGATGGAGGTAAAACCATACGTCCTGCTTGATTAATATTGATGGTATGGGTATTACAAGAGTTGATCTACCACGAGATCAGAGAGGCTAAACCCTAGAAGCTAGCCTATGGTATGATTGTTGATGTGTATGTTGTCATACGGACTAAAACCCTCCGGTTTATATAGACACCGAATAGGGTTAGGGTTACATAGAGTCGGTTACAATGGTAGGAGATCTGTATATCCGTATCGCCAAGCTTGCCTTCCACGCCAAGGAAAGTCCCTTTCGGAGACGGGACGAAGTCTTCAATCTTGTATCTTCATAGTCCTGGAGTCCGGCTGAAGGTATAGTCCGTCCATCCGGACACCCCCTAATCCAGGACTCCCTCGGTAGCCCCTGAAGCAGGCTTCAATGACGACGAGTCCGGCGCGCAAATTGTCTTCGGCATTGCAAGGCGGATTCATCCTCCAAGTACTTCATAGAAGATTTTGAACACAAAGGTAGTGTCCGGCTCTGCAAAATAAGTTTCCACATATCGCCATAGAGAGAATAACATTTACACAAATCTAATCTGCTGACGCACTCCATAGTGTGACATCACACCACGGCCAAGCTTTTATTCGAACCGTTTTACTGTCCCATCTTAGCGCGTTATGCGAGGCGGTTTCCTTGGCACGTCTTGTTAAAGCAGAGATCGTGTCCCCTTATTCCGGGATTCTCATCAATACGGGTGTGGGTAACCCAACCGCGCCTTTGATTACGGCGCTTGGGAGATAAGTGAGTTTTACCAGGCTGGTGGGGACATGTAGTTGCGTCCACCCATATAAGGGGATAAGGATCCACCTTTTCACCTACGCCCTCTTCCTCCTTCGCCTATCCATTCTTGCGCACTCGCGCTCCAGCGCCCAAGTCCGCACTCCTCACCTCAACCTTCTCCAGCCATGTCCAGAGCGGGAGGCAAGTGGATGGTCTCCTCCGTCACGGAGGGACATATCAAAAAGCTGAGGAAGGCCGGATACCTGTCTAACGACATCGCGTACCGGCTCCCCGAAAAGGGGCAGCTCATCCCCACCCCTAGGCCCCATGAGCGGGTGGTGTTCCTCCCCCATTTCCTCCGCGGACTAGGCTTCCCTCTCCACCCATTTGTCCGGGGGCTCATGTTCTACTACGGCCTGGATTTCCACGATCTGGCCCCGAATTTTGTCCTCAACATCTCAGCATTTATCGTCGTGTGCGAGGCTCTCCTCCGCATCCGCCCCCATTCCGGCCTATGGCTCAAGACCTTCAACGTCAAGCCAAAGGTGGTGCGCGGCAACCAGGCGGAGTGCGGAGGCACCATGGTTGGCAAGATGGCCAATGTCCTATGGCTCGAGGGATCCTTTGTGGAGACCCTGAAGGGGTGGCAATCGGGGTGGTTCTACATCACCAAGCCGCGCGACGCCGAATGGGTCGCACCACCTGAGTTCTGGTCCGGACCCCCAACGCGGCTCACGTCCTGGAAAGAGACGGGCCTGTCGTGGGGTAGCAAAAAGGAGGTGACCGGACTACAAACATGCATCCAAACCCTGGTGAACAAGCAGCTCAGTCTTGTCAATGTAGTCCAGGTTATGCTCATCCGCTTGATCCTCCCGTGCCAACAACAGGCTTTTAACCTGTGGGAGTTTGATCCGGCGCGGCACCAAACTCTGAGAAGGCTCTTCGGCACAACGTACAAAGATGCCTGGAAGGTGCTCTTCAAAGGCGCCGAGGCTCTCGCATCTGCCGCCGAGGATCACGGATACGGCGCACAGCATCATGCTAGCGTGGTAAGTTTTGTGTACCTTTTACAGGGCACTAGTTTTTCATAGTTCAACTCTGTGCGGGATCTAAGCTCCCTTACCTTTGATAGGATTGGCAGGCAAAGTCCGGGCAGATCAACTGTCCGGCTCCTCTGCCCGAAGGCCCAGCGGACGCTCAATTAGCGAAGCTGCTGGTTCCGGCACCCTATGTGGTGCCGGAGAAGAAGGCCGCGAAAAAGTCCGCGGGGACTCGAAAGAGTGCCCGGCGCCAGGAGGCGTCGGATCCATCATCCGACGGTTCCGAGGCGCACTCCTCCCACGAAGATGAGGAGGAGGAAGAAGAGACCCCTCCCCCTCCAGCGGGGGAAGGGAAGAAAAGGAAGGCTGCCCCAACTGGGGAGGCCGAAGGGTCCAAGAAGGGGAGAATCCCTCCTCCGGACTACTCCACCAATGCTGACAACGGTGAAGAGGAGTGGCCACCCAGGGCCAAGCCCCTGGCGAAATCGTAAGTATCCGGATACCGGAGTGATTTCATAGCATTCATTTATTGCACAGCTTTCCCTTATGTCGAATATGTTTATGCAGCCCACCCAAAGACCGGCTCGACGCGTCGTCGAGCGGCTCTCTGGACTCGTTGGACGTGAACTCGCTGCCGACGGCTTCCTCCCCCCGCCCTACGGACGACACCGAAGTGTTGTCCCAACAGGGTCCAATCCGGGAGGAGGTGGTCCTGGAGGCGCCGCAAGGTGACCACCCGGACCCTAGGAGTAAAGGGGACGAAACCCCCTAGGGCTCCAAGTCCGGCCCTAGGCCGGACACCGCTCCGGAACCTTCAAAGGTTCCAGAGTCCGGCGGGGAACCTCCTTCCCGGAGGAGCAAGCCCACCGCGGCGGCGACCTCCGTCCAACCGGAGGCGCCGGATAATATGTTGGAGGCGCTCCAAGGCGCCTCCATCGACGAGGAGCACCGCACTATTATGAGTGTGGTGATCCAGAAGGTTCAGTTCGCCAAGAGCGGACTGACTGAAGCTTGTACAAGCCTTTTAATAGGCTTTGAGGTAAGTAAAGAATGTGTAAATAACATTACGGCATAGACAGTAGCCCCTGATGCTCTGTTTGGCGTTCGGAAAGAAAAGCCGAATAGAGGATCAAATAAAAAATCGCAGGAGTCTAAAAAGAGTCAATATGCGTGTG
This sequence comes from Triticum urartu, assembly GCF_003073215.2. NCBI lineage: Eukaryota > Viridiplantae > Streptophyta > Magnoliopsida > Poales > Poaceae > Triticum > Triticum urartu. Next base: position 233,886,854 of record NC_053028.1, read on the forward strand.
CAGGCTTCCCTGCTGGCGTCCGCCGCACTGACTGCAGAAGTGGACGTGCTAAAGTAGAACCTCGAGCGGTCCGAGCAAGAGCTCGTACATGCCAAGAAGCAGCTCGAGGACAATGAAGGTAAGAAATACCTTATTTAAATAAAATATATGTATATATAAAAAGGTGCAATTGCAAAAAATGACAGGATTATCGTGGCTATTGTAGGGGCCACATCTGAGGTGGCGACCCTGAAGCAAGCGCTGCTCGAGGCCGAGAAGAGATCGGCCGCGGAGCGCACTGAGCGAGAAAAGTATGAGGCCGAGGTTGGCAAGGTGCGGCGAGAGCTCCAAGCTCTCATGGAAAAACATGAGGGTTTGGAGTGTGACTCGAGGGCGCGAGCGTCCGAGCTCGCGGCGGCTACTGAAAGTGCCAAGTCTGCCAAGGCCGAATCCCAGAAGACCCTCCAGGAGTTGGATGAGGTGAAGAAGATAGCGGCGGGTAAGGCATTCTTTATGCAAAGTAAACACATAAGCGTGAGTTACTTGTTACTTACCCGAATCCGGAGTTCTCCAGACGTGTTCGCAGATCTTCCCCAGAGTGTATCTGATGCCGCCGCATTCTATCGAGCCGAGGAGGGCAGCTCGACGGAGAAGGTGTTCTGGTCTCAGTACGCTGAGGCCGGACATCCCGTGCCCCTGAGCGACCAGTTGAAGCAACTAGTCGAGCTCCACAAGGCGGCCGAACAGGCCATGAAGGGCCTCCTAGTTCGGCCGTGGCCTGGAGAGGCTCAGCCTGGGAGCTATTTCGAGCTGGTGCGGCGACTGGTGGAGGTCTGTCCACGGGTCGAAGTCATCAAGCGCTCCGTCAGCATTGAAGGTGCCCGTAGGGCCCTTGCCCATGCAAAGGTGCACTGGGGCAAGCTGGATGCTGAGAAGCTAGTGAAGGACGGGCCACCACCGGGGAAAGAGCATCGCAAGCCTGAAAATTATTATAAGGATGTTCTGAAGGGTGCCCGCCTTGTGGCGGAGGAATGTTCGATGGATGTAATTTTTGAGTAAAACTCGCTCATTTTATCCTGTGCACTGAAAACTTGTTCATCTGCGCTTAAGCAATGCTGCTTGAATTTAAAATATTACCTTCTGTGCAGCTGTTTATCAATACTGAGAGATGGCGAGTCGTCGGCTTCTGCCCCCATGCCGCTAGTGCTGGGGTGTTCGGGGATAAACCTGGGCACTCTTTTTCCCATATTTGGGTCCTTCGAGGGAGGCGCTCAGCCCAACGAACGAGGCAATCGGACTATAATGCATGAACACTCTCACTTAGCCATAGAATTCTATAATTTTAAATTTCGGCGAAGCCCCTAGTATTCGGAAAACCGATTTCGGGGCGCTATCCACGCCTTGGCCGAACAGAGCCGACTCCTCGCCCGAAGTGGCATAAGTCTTTAAGGACTCGAAAAGACCTCTCGAACAGCGACCAGCTCTCGCCTCATCATGACGGTCAGTTTCAGCTTTCTCCACTTGAGGTGCTCGACCCAGCTCAACCGGGGCACAATCGCAGTGGTTCTCCTAGTGCTACCTTAGCCGATATAGCGGAACGTAAGGCACCAAAACATAGGAGCCGGGCAAACCCAACTATTGACCCAAGACATGATTCAGAGCCGATGCATATAATGCTATAAGTTCGGGGTGCCGCATTTGTTGAAGTGTTCGGACTTCTCACACCATGTTGAGGGGTACTGAAGCCCCTGGCGTATTTTGGCTGTACCAAAGTGTACGGGTGCAACATGTCGTTAAGGAACATATATAAATAAATAAATAAATAAAGAGTAATGCAAAAATAGACAAAAGCTATGCATTGTTTATTAAAAAGAGCTGCGATCAAAGCAGAACGATACAAATAAATCGATAAGAAAAAGGTTGGACTATGTAACATGTCCGCTCCAGGGGCAAGCTGTGGAATAATGTGCGAAACAGGTATACTGCTCGTGATAGAGACCACCTGGGAGTTCCGAAATGCGGCGTGGCTTGTCTGCTTCCCTGGTTCTTGCATCGTTTGTGCGGCAATTGAACTGCCGAACAGGCCGTCCGAAGAATGGAGTCCTGAAAGTAAGATAAAATTAAAAGATCGGCAGCCCCTGGTACGGTTGAAGTCGTGTTTTGGGCGTGCCGTGATGGTGCCCCTCCCCCTGTGCCCATGGTATCTCTAGAGCGTAGTTATGTACGCGAAGTACTTGCGTCGCCTTTTTGTGAGGATTGGGGTTGGGGCCGCATTGCTACGCCTGCTCGGATCGTGCCAGGCGGTCTTGTTGTAGGTTACTCCGGGCGCGCTTGATGGTGTCCGGTCGTTTAGTGGCCGGACTGGAGAACTGCCTAAAGAGGCTGCTTTGAACTTCCGCCGCAAGGGCCGCCGTGTGCTCCTCCGTTCGGAGGGAGCGTTCGGTGTTTCCATTGACCGTAATTACTCCTCGAGGGCCTGGCATCTTGAGCTTAAGGTATGCGTAATGCGGTACCGCATTGAACTTAGCGAATGCGGTTCGCCCGAGCAGTGCGTGATAACCACTGTGAAACAGGACTATGTCGAAGATTAACTCTTCGCTTCGGAAATTATCCGGAGATCCGAAGACCACTTCAAGTGTGACTAAGCCTGTACAGTTGGCCTCTAGACCTGGTATTACGCCTTTAAAGGTCGTTTTGGTGGGCTTAATCCTCGAGGGATCTATGCCCATTTTCCGCACTGTATCTTGGTAAAGCAGGTTCAGGCTGCTGCCGCCGTCCATAAGGACTCTATTGAGATGAAATCCATCCATAATTGGGTCTAGAACCAATGCAGCGAAGCCGCCGTGACGGGTGCTAGTGGGGTGGTCCCTTCGATCAAAGGTGATCGGGCAGGAGGACCACGGGTTGAACTTTGGGGCGACTGGCTCTATCGCGTATACGTCCCTTAACGCGCACTTCCGCTCCCTCTTGGGGATGTGGGTTGCGTATATCATGTTCATCGTCCGCACTTGTGGGGGAAAACCCTTCTGTCCCCTGTTGTTCGGCGGTCGGGGCTCCTCGTCGTCATCGCTATGCAGCCCCTTGTCTTCGTTTTCGGCGTTTAGCTTTCATGCCTGCTTGAACACCCAACAATCCCTGTTGGTGTGATTGGCCGGCTTTTCGGGGGTGCCATGTATCTGGCATAAGCGGTCGAGTATTCGGTCCAAACTGGACGGGCCCCTAGGATTCCTTTTGAATGGCTTCTTCCGCTGACCGGATTTAGAGCCTCTGAATCCGGCATTAACTGCCGTATCCTCAGCATTGTCGCCGTAATGCGGCGCTTTTGCTTGGTTCGACGCGACCTGCCACCACTGTCCCTGGTGTCCGAATTACCAGGGTTTTTGGTTATATTGTTGCTACGAGCAAGGCAGCTGTCTTCTCCCACGCAAAAGCAGGTCATGAGTGTCGTGAGTGCTGCCATAGATTTTGGCTTTTTCTGTCCAAGGTGCCGGGCTAGCCACTCGTCGCGGATGTTGTGCTTGAAGGCTGCTAGGGCCTCAGCGTCTCGACTATTTGATTTTTCTTTGTTAAGAATCGTGTCCAGAATTGCCTGGCCGATTCATCTGGCTGCTGAATTACATGGCTTAGGTCATCGGCGTCTGGGGGTCGCACATAAGTGCCCTGGAAATTGTCGAGGAATGCGGCTTCCAGGTCCTCCCAACAACTGATTGATCCTGTTGGCAAGCTGTTAAGCCAATGCCGAGCTGGTCCTTTAAGTTTGAGTGGGAGGTATTTGATGGCGTGGAAATCGTCGCCACGGTCCATATGGATATGAAGGAGATAATCCTCAATCCATACCGCAGGATCTGTTGTGCCATCATATGGTTCGATGTTTACGGTTTTGAAACCCTCAGGGATTTGATGATCCATTATTTCGTCTGTGAAGCAGAGAGGGTGTGCGGCACCTCTGTACTGGGCTATATCATGATGTAGCTCCAGTGAGCCTTGTCTACTGTGTTCGGCCCTGCCGAATTTGTGGCCGGCGTGACGGATGCCGTCTCGAGCCGTGGGGCGCCCACGCGATCCGTAGATCGATCTTGTTTGTTTAGCCTTGTCCTCCAACATATCTCGTAAGTCCGGCGCATAGTCCCGTGCCTTGGTACGGGGTGCGGCTTGAGTGGAGGGCCGAGAGGCCTCTTTGTCGCGGCCACGAGGTGGCCGGTCGGCCGCATCGAGTGCTTCCTCCTCTAATTGGGGTAGCAACCTGCGCTTTGGGTAGCTCTTGGAGGGGCGTTCGAGTTTATGCTCTTCGGCCGCAAGGACTTCAGTCCATCTATCGACTAGCTGATCTTGATCAGCTTTAATCTGCTGCTGTTTTTTCCTGAGGCTTCTTGCCGTGGCCATAAGCCTGCGTTGAAAACGCTCTTGTTCGACGGGATCCTCCGGCACGGCGAATTCGTCGTCGTCGAGGCTTGCCTCGTCTTCGGAGGGAGGCATACAATTATCGTCCTCGACCTCTCTGTCGGCCACTCTCTCATGAGGGCTGGTTTCTCCATCCTCCTGTGCTAAATCTTGCTTGGGGGGATGTTCTTCGGCGCTTTTCAGGGTATTATTATCTCCCGTGCTGGAATCGCCGTTTTTGTGAGCGGCGCCGCTGACGCTGGCGCTTTAGCTGTTTCTTGGAGGGGTCATCCTCCGCTGTTCCATCGCCATCTCCCTCATTTAGGGTGTCCACCATGTATATGTCATACGATGAGGTGGCTTTCCAGGGCCTAGTAGGTGCTGGTTCTTCATTATCTCCTTCATCGGCGTCCATACCGTCGATGTCTTCGTAGTCGAAGTCGAGCATGTCGGTTAAGTCGTCGACAGTGGCTACAAAGTGGGTGGTGGGTGGGCTTTGAATTTCTTCATCGTCCGAATCCCAACCTCGCTGGCCGCAGTTCGGCCAGGGCTCTCCTGATAAAGAGAGAGACTTCAGTGACTTCAGAATATCGCCGAAAGACGAGTGCTGAAAGATGTCCGCGGCAGCGAACTTCATGATCGACGCCCAATCGGATTCGATAGGCCGAGGCGCGGAGGGTTCGTAGTCCGGAAAGGAGTCCGGCTCCTTGGAGTCATGAGTCTCGCGGAGTGCGGGGCTGGTGTTCGGCTCAATCGCCGTTGGGACCGCAGCCCCCGAGGTGGCGTCCGACCGCCCATCCTCGATCGGCGCAGTTGGCTCCGAATTAGGGACCGGAGCCGATGCGGGTGCAGCCTCCAGGGCACTGTTCGGCGACAGAGCTAGATCATGCTCGTCGGGACAGTGCGGCGCGCTCGGCAGTGGCTCGAATCCGCCGAAGATCAAGTCCCCGCGGATGTCAGCCATGTAGTTAAAACTTCCGAATCTGACCTGACGGCCAGGGGCGTAGCTTTCGATCTGCTCCAGATGGCCAAGTGAATTGGCCCGCAGTGCGAAGCCGCCGAAGACGAAGATCTATCCGGGGAGGAAGGTCTCACCCTGGACTGCATCGCTGTTGAAGATCGTAGGAGCCATCGGGCCTGACGGCGACGGCACAGAGGAACTGTCAATGAAAGCACCAATGTCGGTGTCAAAACCGGCGGATCTCGGGTAGGGGGTCCCGAACTGTGCGTCTAGGCCGGATGGTAACAGGAGGCAGGGGACACGAAGTTTTACCCAGGTTCGGGCCCTCTCGATGGAGGTAAAACCCTACGTCCTGCTTGATTAATATTGATGGTATGGGTATTACAAGAGTTGATCTACCACGAGATCAGAGAGGCTAAACCCTAGAAGCTAGCCTATGGTATGATTGTTGATGTGTATGTTGTCCTACGGACTAAAACCATCCGGTTTATATAGACACCGAATAGGGTTAGGGTTACATAGAGTCGGTTACAATGGTAGGAGATCTGTATATCCGTATCGCCAAGCTTGTCTTCCACGCCAAGGAAAGTCCCTTCCGAACACGGGACAAAGTCCTCAATCTTGTATCTTCATAGTCCTGGAGTCCGGCTGAAGGTATAGTCCGGCCATCCGGACACCACCTAATCCAGGACTCCCTCACCTGGATTAGGGGGTCTCCGGACAGCCGGATTATCTCCATTGGCCGGATTGTTAGACTATGAAGATACAAGATTGAAGACTTCGTCTCGTGTCTAGATGGGACTTTACTTAGCGTGGAAGGCAAGCTAGGCAATACGTATATGGATATCTCCTCCTTTGTAACCGACCTTGTGTAACCCTAACCCTCTCCGGTGTCTATATAAACCGAAGGGTTTTAGTCCGTAGGACAATAATCACAACATACAATCATACCGTAGGCTAGCTTCTAGGGTTTAGCCTCTCTGATCTCGTGGTAGATCTACTCTTGTAACACCCATATCATCAATATCAATCAAGCAGGACGTAGGGTTTTACCTCCATCAAGAGGGCCCGAACCTGGGTAAAACTTCGTGTCCCTTGTCTCCTGTTACCATCCGGCCTAGACGCACAGTTCGGGACCCCCTACCCGAGATCCGCCATTTTTGACACCGACATTGGTGCTTTCATTGAGAGTTTCGCTGTGCCATCGCCATAAGGAAGGATGTCTCGTCACGTCTTTAAAGACGGTACTATCGCTGAGGGAGCTCTGGCTATCGGCCAAACTCTCCGGCTAGGTGGTTTCTTATGACCGCCTGTTCGGTCGCTGCGCCGATGATGACTTCTCGGGTCATCAAAAGCAATCTTCACATCAACTCAGAAATCGCCGAGCAGTTAGATCCAATGGAGCTCTCTTCCCTGAATGAGCTCTTGGATCGTATCGCCACCCTGGGAGTCGCTACAGACTACGATCAGATTGGGCCTAAACCCGATCTAAGAGAAATTAACTCTCCCCGGGTCACCCATCAAGTTGTAGTGGTGGAAGAACAATGCGGCAAAACATCATCTATCTTAAGGACTAGCTACGTCCGAATTCCCGATCCCTCCAAGCCGGATACCCGCGAAGGGGAGGATGTCACTCAAAGCCTGAACCCAGAATCAGGCAGCGGGCCAGATTTACCGGAAAACATCCAAGAATCCAAACTTTCGAGTTCGAAAACTCCTTGGCCACTGAGCCTCAGATTGGGTGAGGATTCAGATTCAATTCCACCCACCCACCCTAACATACGCGATCTATCCCAAGTTAGGCAAGAGCCCGCAGAAACAGTACACCATTACTGGGCCAGATTCCTCCTGGTCAAGAACAGGATAAAGGACTGCCGCGAGGAAGACGCAATTTCACTCTTCTGCAATAATTGCACGGACAAGGGAATCCTGAACGCCATAAGTTGTCGCGAAATTACACGCTTTGCCGACTTGGTGTCCATAGTACGAAAGTACTGTGTGATGGAAAGCGCCTGGAAAACCAAAATAAAATTTGGGGATAATCTGGCCCTGAACACAAACCCAGTCCGAAATAAAAGGGTGCATTATCACAATACACCTAGGTTAACTACCAAAAAGCAAAAGCCCTCTACGGGGCAAGGAACCGTACTGGAGGGATGGCTCAACGGACCCTGCAAAATTCACAGTACAGCGGATGCGATACCAACGCACAGCCTTAGAGCATGCTGGATACTCCGGCAGGTGGCCAAAAGTGGTGAGGATCTACTCCTCCCAAAAACCACAGAGTACCACCACGAGGACAACAGTACGGTCTTAACGGTCTTCGAGACCTTCGCGTCAAATAAAAGACAGAAGCGAACACTCCGTAGCACGTCCGAAATCTGCCACATAGCCGAAACAAATCCTTGGAGCGACATGGCTATTACCTTCAATGCTAGTGACGAACCTAAATTCTGAACAGCCCGAGTACCAGCCGCACTGGTCCTCAGTCCAATCGTGGACGGCTTTCGACTCACCAAGGTACTCATGGACGGCGGCAGCGGATTAAACCTCATCTACGAGGAAACTCTTCAAAAGATGGAAATAGACTGGAGCCGCATCAAGCAAAGCAGCACAACCTTTAGAGGAATCATCCCCAGTCGGGAAGCACGCTGCGCCGGAAAAATCACACTAGACATGGTATTCGGCACGCCGGATAATTACAGGTCCGAAGAAATTACATTCGAAGTGGCCCCGTTCAGTAGAGGATACCACGCTCTATTAGGGCGGGAGGCGTTTACAATCTTCCAAGCCATACCCCATTACGGGTACATGAAGCTCAAAATGCCCGGGCCCAACGAAATCATCACTCTTGTTAGTGATCCGGACATAGCACTCCGCGTCGAAAATAGGACAACTGCACTGGCCCTTGAGGCACTATCCGAAGCCCTAGCGGCCGAAGAACTAACTGCGCTGCGCTCCACGGTGAACAGGGACGACGTGATACTCGATAGAAGATCCAAGTCCACCTCCTTTAAGCCGGCGGACGAAATAGTCAAATTCCAAGTCCATCCAACGGACCCTACAAAAACAGCTTCCATCGGGGCACAATTAAACCCTGATGTTGACGCCGCACTGCGAGAGTTCCTATGCGAGAACTGGGACATTTTTGCCTGGCACCCTTCAGACATGCCAGGAATCCCACGCAGGCTGGCTGAACACAGCCTAAATATCCTAAAAGGATTCAAACCAGTCAAGAAGGCTCTTCGACGTTTCTCCGAGCCTAAAAGACAAGCCATGGGAGAGGAACTTGCCAAGCTATTGGAGGCCGGATTCATCAGAGACATAAAACATCCTGACTGGCTAGCAAACCTGGTGATGGTGCCAAAGAAGGACAAATCCTGGAGTTTGTGCGTCGATTTTAAGGACCTTAATAAGGCCTGCCCAAAGGATCCCTTCCCCTCCCCCGCATCGATCAAATCATCGATGCTACCATAGGACACGACTCATTGTGTTTCCTCAACGCATACTCCGGATACCATCAAATCAAAATGGCGGAGCCAGACCAAGCCGCAATGGCATTCATCACACCATACGGCCCATTGTGCTTCAACACAATGCCCTTCGGGCTAAAAAACGCCGGTGCAACATATCAGCGCATGATTCAGACATGCCTGGCAAACCAGATCGGCAAAACAGTGGAGGCATACGTGGATGACGTGGTCGTTAAAACCAAGCATGTCGAAACTCTAGTAGACGACTTGAGGCTCACATTCAACAACCTCCGAACATATGACATCAAGCTCAATCCGGAAAAATGTGTTTTCGGCATACCAGCAGGAAAGCTCCTGGGATTCATTGTCTCCAGTAGAGGTACTGAAGCTAATCCGGCCAAAATTCGAAAGTTGTCACAGTTGGCTACCCCAACAGACCTCAAGCAAATACAAAAATTAATTGGATGCGTGGCGGCTCTAAGACACTTTATCTCCCGCTTGGGAGAAAAGGCGTTACCCCTTTATCGCCTCCTCCGGCGCACCGAACACTTCGAGTGGACGGACGCCGCCACGGCCGGACTCAACGAAATAAAGGCCATATTGGCAACAAACCCAGTCCTGGCCGCGCCAAACATTGGCGAACCAATGCTATTATACATTGCGACAACTCATCAAGTAGTAAGCGCAGTGCTTGTCGTCGAGCGAGAAGTGCAAGACACAAATTTCCCCTTCAAAATCTGGTTTACTACGTGTCCACTATCCTTACTCCATGCAAATCACGGTACCCGCATTATCAAAAGATAGCGTACGCGGTATTCATGGCATCCCGGAAGCTGTGACACTACTTTCAAGAGTGTTCGATAACGGTAGCCTCGGAAGTACCACTTAACGATATTATAAACAATCGCGACGTGACGGGCCGGATTGCCAAATGGGCCATTGAGCTCCTCCCGTTCGACATAACTTACAAGCCACGGTGAGCTATTAAATCGCAAGTTTTGGCTGACTTCGTCGCTGAATGGATGGAAGCCGAACTCCCTAAAGAATACAGCACATATTCAAACTAGATCATGCACTTCGACGGCTCCAAAATGTTGGCTGGTCTGGGGCCTGGCGTCGTTTTGACATCCCCAACAGGAGACACCGTTCAATACGTACTACAGATAATGTATACGGACTCCAACAACGCAGCCGAATATGAGGCATTTCTATATGGTCTCCGGATGACAGTATCCATGGGCATTCAATGCCTAGAGGTGCGCGGGGATTCAAACCTCGCGATATCCCAAATAAACGGAGACTTTGATGCCAAGGATCCAAAAATGGCCGCCTATCGCAATGTCGTCCTAAAAATGTCAGCTCGGTTCGAAGGGCTTGAATTTCACCATGTGGCCCGGGAAAACAATCAGGCGGCGGATATCCTCGCCCGCATTGGCGGCAAACGCGACGTGGTCCCTCCCAACATTTTTCTGGAAAGGCTTTTCAAGCCATCCATAGCATGGGAAGGGGATACCGGTAACAATAGTCCGGACCCAGCCAAAATACCCGATATCGAACTCTCTGACACAATCGGAGGCTCCGCCACCGAAATAACACAATCAGCCCACGAAATAATGGTGTAGGATCGAAAGTATGTCTAGAGGGGGGTGATTAGACTACTTGACCAAATAAAAACTTAACCTTTTCCCAATTTTAGTTCTTGGCATTTTAGCTAATTTAGGACAAGTCAAGCAATCATCACATAATTCAAGCAAGCATGCAAAGAGTATATAGGCAGCGGAAAGTAAAGCATGCAACTTGAAAGAATGTAAAGGGAAGGGTTTGGAGAATTCAAACGCAATTGGAGACACGAATGTTTTTCCCGTGGTTCGGATAGGTGGTGCTATCCTACATCCACGTTGATGGAGACTTCAACCCACGAAGGGTAACGGTTGCGCGAGTCCACACAGGGCTCCACCCAAGGGTAACGGTTGCGCGAGTCCACACAGGGCTCCACCCACGAAGGGTCCACGAAGAAGCAACCACCCACAAAGGGTCCACGAAGAAGCAACCTTGTCTATCCCACCATGGCCATCGCCCACACAGGACTTGCCTCACTAGCGGTAGATCTTCACGAAGTAGGCGATCTCCTTGCCCTTACAAACTCCTTGGTTCAACTCCACAATCTTGTCGGAGGCTCCCAAGTGACACCTAGCCAATCTAGGAGACACCACTCTCCAAGAAGTAACAAATGGTGTGTAGGTAATGAACTCCTTGCTCTTGTGCTTCAAATGATAGTCTCCACAACACTCAACTCTCTCTCATAGGATTTGGATTTGGTGGAAAGAAGATTTGAGTGGAAAGCAACTTGGGAAGGCTAGAGATCAAGATTCATATGGTAGGAATGGAATATCTTGGTCTCAACACATGAGTAGGTGGTTCTCTCTCAGAACATATGAGCTGGAATGGTGTATGTGTTCTGATGGCTCTCTTTTCGAATGAAGAGGGGGTGGAGGGGTATATATAGCCTCCACACAAAATCCAACCGTTACACAGCTTTCCAATCTCGGTGGGACCGAATCAATAAACTCGGTCGGACCGAAAATGTAAACCTAGTGACCGTTAGAGATTTTCGGTGGGACTGACATGCAACTCGGTAGGACCGATATGGTTAGGGTTTGGGCATAACGTAATCTCGGTGAGACCGATTACACAAACTCGGTGAGACCGAATTTGGTAATTAGCTAACCAGATAGTTGGTCAGGCAAACTCGGTGGGACCGATTTGTTCTTTTGGTGAGACTGAAAAGTTACAAAGGGGAAACACTGAATTTACATTGCAATCTCGGTGGGACCGATTCGCTATTTCGGTGAGAACGAAAGTTACGAAAGGGAAACAGAGAGTTTGCAACCCCATCTCGGTGAGACCGACATCCCTATTGGTAGGACTGAATTGCTAGGGTTTGGCAGTGGCTTATGACAAATGAAAACTCGGTGGCGCCGGATAGAAGAATCGGTAGGACCGAGTTTGGCTTAGGGTTTAGGTCATATGTGGATATGGGAAAGTAGTTGAGGGTTTTGGAGCATATCACTAAGCACATGAAGCAAGAGGCTCATTAAGCAACACCTCATCCCTCCTTGATAGTATTGGCTTTTCCTAAAGACTCAATGTGATCTTGGATCACTAAAATATAAAATGAAGAGTCTTGAGCTTTTGAGCTTGAGCCAATCCTTTGTCCTTAGCATTTTGAGGGTTCCACTTTCACATCCATGCCATGCCAATCATTGAGCTTTCCTGAAATAATTATCTTGGAATAGCATTAGCTCAATGAGCTATATGTTGTTATGAATTACCAAAACCACCTAGGGATAGTTGCACTTTCAATCTCCCCCTTTTTGGTAATTGATGACAACATATAGATCAAAGCTTCGACAAATGATAAGAAGCATGAAATATATCATCGCTTTGAGAAGTATGTGATAAGTAAGAGCTCCCCCTAAATTTGTGCATATTTAAAATTTGCTTTGGACTGCAAATGCACAAGGAGTTAGAGTCATGGGTTACTCTTCCATGTCACACACATCTTGGTGGAGCGCTTAAAACGATAAGAATGAAATACATGCACTCATCACCAAGAATAGTGAATGATCACATAAGATAGATAAGATAATAGCATTAAGCAAACATTAAGTGTAGCTTATGATCAAACACATGATCATCAATGTCTCACAAATAATGAGTAGTATCTCAAGCACTCAAAAGCAAACAAGTTCGAAAAACCACCAAATAAAGCAAGAGAGAAAAGCAACACTCTCTCTCTCTCGAAGCCTATGATCTACACATCTTCTCCCCCTTTGGAAACAAGTTACCAAAAAGTTCCTAGAAAATGCATAGTGCTAGATCGACGCTCAGGCTTCATCTTCTGGTGGTGGTGGAGTCCGGATCACTCCAAGGACGAAGGCTTCGGTGGACGCTGAAGTAGACGCTGGAGTTGGAGCTGAAGTAGATGCTGGAGCTGGTGGAACTGAGGCTGTAGCTGGTGCTGAAGTGGTGGCTCTGGTGTCAGCAACTAGCACGGCAGACGACCTCAGGCCTCGTGGCACTCTGGCAAAGGCATGAGTGGTAGTCCTGCCTCTCCTCTCCTGCATGTCCTCCTGGAGCTGCTCCACTGCAGACTGAACTTCCGTTACTTTGACATCCAAGTCATAGAACTTCTGTTCCATGATTCTCTCTAGGCTTTGCTGATTCTGAGTGAGGGTGGCCAGACTTTGCTCAATCCTCAGCGTGGATGCAATCAAGTAACCAAGCTGCTCTTGTTTAGTCTTCAAGAAATACTCAGATGCCTCCTCTTGAGTTGGCATCTTGGCAGCTTTCTCCTTTCTTGCCTTCTCCTTCTTTGCTTGTGCTTGAACTAATGATGGCTCATTCTCAGTCATGACCACTTGGTTATCCTCAAAATCTGGACGGATGGGCAGGTGTTCCTTGTCCAATAAGTATATGCCTGTGCCCATCTTAGAGTTGATGAGCTCCTGGATCTGAGGGGCATATCCGCAACTCCTCTTCTGATCTGCTACAGTCCTTTTGATAGTTTCCACTATGAGGCTCATCACCTTGAACTTCTAAGGCACATCAAATACATGTAGCAAGTTGATCGCATGGCCTCTGATCATCTTGTGATCACCTGACTTGGGCAACAAGGTGTGCCTCAAGATCCAATTGATGGTTGGCAGTCCTGACAGAAGATAGTGCACTGAGCCAAATTTGAAAGTGTCAAGTGCCTCATTTGGAATTTCCTTATACATATTGGACATGGAATTGTGGTCCATTTTCTTCTTGGCATATATGTCCAAGTCATCATCATGCTCCTCTGGGGCATTAATGAGCTGTGCCCACTCAGCCACTGTAGATTGGTACCTTGTACCCTCAGACATCCATGTGATCTTTCCATCTGGGTAAAAGTGTGCCGTGGAGTAGAATTGCATGATCAGTTCCTCGTTCCACTTTGTGAGCTTCTGCCCAACAAAGTCAGCAACTCCACAAGCACTAAAGCTGTCATATACTCCCGGGTAGTGTTCCTCCTTCTCCCTCATGTAGGTCCAGTCGACCCATCTCATGTCACAGACAATGGGCTTCTTATCTAGCAGCACTGTCTCATAGAAGTCCTGCTGTTCCTTGGTGCGAAATCTGTAATCCACGGCAGTCCTTCTCCTTGAAGCATACGGATCTGCTTCTCTCCACTTCCTCAACCCTGAATCTCTCCTGAGCTTCATGTCCTCAGCCACAGGATGAGCATCGTTGTGGTCTGGGATCTTGGGCTTGAGCTTTCTCAGAACATTCTCTTCCTCTTCTTCAGCAACAGTCTCAGGCACTGGGGCCTTGTTCTTCTCAGCTGCAGGAATGCTCCTTGTATTCCTCTTGGGTGCAGACTTGGGCTTGGAGGCAGCTTTGGGCTTAGATGCAGTAGCCCTTGATCTTATGGCATCACCCATCAGCTTGGGTGCCTTGGGTGCTGGTGCAGCTACCTCTTCTTCCTCTTCCTCTTCCATGATGGAAGCCTTTCCTAGCACTCTGGCTACGGTCTTCTTGACCCTTTCCTTCCTCTTCTTGCCTTCTGCAGCAACTGGCTCTTGGGGAGTGGGCTTCTCAGTTGAGGCTCTTGCCTTTGACATGGGCTGCCTGCCTGCTGGCCTTTTGATCTTTAGGCCTGGCTTTGTGCCTTGAGCTGGCTCAACTCTCTTGGAAGTGGCCTCTTCCTCTACCACATAGTCTTCATCTTCGGAGTCTGAAGTTCTCTTCTTCCTCTGTCTCGTGGCAGCCTTTGGCAAGTTTCTAGGGGTGCTCCTGCTGCCCTCATCTGAAGAACTTGAGGGACTAGTGCCCTCACTCATGTGCACCTGCTGCTCTAACATGTTCTGGCTATCACCTTGATCAGACATGCTGCAAACTGTGACTGCTGACTCTGTGAACAGTTTATAGATGAGATAGAAAATATGAGCATCACAAAATGTAGAGATTTTTGCAAAAGAATGATCCAAAAACTTAGTTTTAGTTTCCCACTGAAATCATCTCGGATCTACCGATTTTCAAACTCGGTGATACCGAAGCAGTTTTGGAAACTAAACTAGTGAACTCGGTAGGACCGAGTCACAGTTCAGTGGCACCGAGACTGCTAGGGTTTCACAGAGTTCCAAAATCGGTCACACCGATAAGTAATTCTCGGTCAGACCGAGTCTCACTTGTGCAATGGCATAAGCCAAATCGGTGGGACTGAGTTTTTCAACTCGGTGGGTCCGAGATGGTTTCGGCGGAAACCTAAACCTAGAATTTTCGAATCAAACCTAATCTATGAGTTCATTGACTGGATAGAAGTTTATCAAACGTGGCTAGAATCAATATGATCACAATGTTCTAGGAATCAGATTGGGGAATAGCACAAAGATCGAGTCCATACCCTAGTTCGGCGGAGACTCGCTACGGCGGCAACGGCGGGGCAGAATTCCCGTTGACGGCGACGGAGACCAGCGACTGGAGGCGGCTGGCGGCGAGAAGACGATCCGGAGACCACGAGGGCAGAGCAGGCTATCGCGTGGGCGAAGGGGTTCGGAGAAATTTCCAAAATTTTGTCCGTGACTATATATAGCCCGACCCTGTCGGTGTGACCGAGTGGAACAACTCGGTGGCACCGAGATTCATAACTGCAAGCAGTTACTGAAACTCGGTGTGACCAAAATGTTCAAATCGGTTGCACCTAGATCGAAAACCTAGATCAACTTAATGATCTCGGTAGGACCGAAAGTGGGGTATTGGTCAGACCAAGAATCATAAAGAGGTTTTGGAAGTTTAAGTCTATGACGAATCGGGGACTCCGAGCGCTCCTCACACAGAGTGGTTCGAATCTGACTTGATCAAATTTTGTGATGCAGCATGAATAGAGTTTGAGACGAGAAAAGAATAGATAGCTAGAGGAGGTACTTAGGCATTCTTGTCCATCCACTTGGCAAAAGAAAATAAAACCAAACAATCAAAACAACAAGTGGATGTCCTCGAATGAGTAAAATATGCAACCAGCATGCTCACACAATAAGATGGCAAATGAAATATGTGACAAGGCATGCACAACCAATTCTAGCATCTATCAAGCAATTTGCGATGACAAGGTCATCTATATATGAGTATATTGACTTAGGAGTCAAGTGAGAACACTTGATCATAGGTCATACTCATCGTTTAAGCTCAAGTGGGGTTACCACTTTTACATAAAGCATTGTTGTGTTCACATCTTTAGAGTTGCTTTAGCTCAAGTCTTAGAGTAAAGCTCCCCCTAGATGTGATATCCCCCCTTAGAGGGATGAACTAACCTCGGGTTTTGTCGATGATGACTTCATGTAGATGTTGAAGATGTGGATGCTCAATGTTGATGTAGATCACTTGGAGCTATCCATTTGAGTGAATTGCACTTTCAATACCTACATGGGTTAGTGCCACAAGGAACAAACAAGGATATCCATAGACATAGAGTGATGCACACACAAGATGATGTCCATGAAAACTTTTAGGTTACCTTGTCCCTTGTCTTACCAACAAGAGGGTTTGTGACTCCTTGAACTAGTTCAAGATGTGGAAGTTGATTGCACTTGTTCTTGCCAAAATGATAAGAGTGAAGTATGTTGGTGGAGTCACCCTCAAGAACTCTCTAGTTCTTCTTCTTTTGGATCCACATCATCTTGATGGGAATCCTTGGAGTTGTAGTCGTACTTGATGAAGTGGAACTTGAAGTAGTCTTGGGAATCCACTTGACTAAGGTCTTAGGAGCTTCTTCAAATGCATCAATTTCCTCTTGAAGCTTGTCCTTCCCTTTTTGCTTGTAGTCTTGTGGTGGAAGATCATCTTGAGCTTGTGTCCCCTTGAAAGAAGTATACTTCTATTGTTGAGGAACAAACTTTGTCTTGGGGTATTGATCTTCTTCCCACTCAACTCCATTGGCATTGAACTTTCGTTCAAAACCAACACCTTGATTCTTCCGGTGCATTCCTTGCTTGCGCACAATTTCCTCGAATTGCTTACTCCCGGCAAGGCTTTTGTACACTCCTTTCTCTATAATTCCCTTCAATAAACTATTTTCTTGCTCAAGTGTAACTTGGCTAAGAGAATCATTAGTGGAATCAAGAGAACTACTAGAAGCAACAATATTGGATTTAGCATGATCATTGTTACTGCTAGAGGAAGAATCTTTCTTGTTCTTGTTACTAGACTTGACTTGAGGCATGTAAGTGGATAAGAGTAAACGCTTGGCAATGTAAGAAGAGCTTTTCTTGCGGAGATCATCATTGATTGCTTTTAAGAACTCATGCTCTTGCTCAAGATTGAGCTTTTCAAAGCGTAATTTCTCATGAGCTCTTAAAAGTTCTCGATGATCTTCGAAGATAGTTTCATGAGCTAACTTAAGAGTGTTTAGTTCTTTAGTTAGAGCCTCAATCTTCTCCTTATCATTGTCATTCGTTTTATCTTGATTGGCATGATTAATTGACGTTTCATCATAGTATTCATCACTAGAGTTGTCAACAAGCAAATCATCACCTAACAAGTCATCTTCATCACTATTGAAATCAACATACTCGGGGTGTGTTACCTTAGGACCTTTGGCCATGAAGCATCTTCCAATTCCTTCATTTGGTGAGTCAAATATGTCGTAGGATTGGTTGACACAAGTGCTAGACCGGCAACACCTTCATCTTGAGTATCTTCGGAGTCGGAGTGATAACTTCTCTCGGAGTGGCTGTCGGAGTCGGAGCCGGATACCCATTCACCAACATGAGCTTGATGTCTTCGTCTTGTGTAGCTCCTTGATGATTTTTCCTTCCTTTCCGAATCCTTGCTTCTCCGTGAGTATCTTCGTTCATAACGATCATCTCTACTCCTTCTCTCTCTTGGTGGTGATTCTTTGCTTCTTCTTTTTGGAGAATCTTCTCTTCTCTTGTAGGGAGCCGTACACTCATTGGAATAGTGTCCGGGTCTTCCACAATTGTAGCAGTTTCGCTCTCGACTAGAAGATCTTTTGTCATTGTAGGACTTTGACTTGAAGCTTCTATCTTTGCTTCTACTCTTGTAGAACTTGTTGAAGTTCTTCACCATTAAGCTCAATTCTTCATTGAAGTCTTGTTTCTCACTTGATGATGTAGGGGCTTCACATGAGGCTTTATAGGCACCACTTGATTTGTTGTGAAGTTCCTCTTTATCCTTAAGTGGCATCTCATGAGCAACAATTCTTCCAATCACCTCCGTTGGCTTGAGATCTTTGTAATTTGGCATCATTTGGATCAATGTGCACACGGTATCATATTTTCCATCCAAGGCTCTTAGAATCTTCTTGATGATGAATCTATCGGTCATCTCTTCACTTCCTAAGCCAGCAATCTCATTTGTGATGAGAGCAAGCCTAGAGTACATTTCAGCGACACCTTCACCATCCTTCATTTTGAACTTGTCAAGTTGACTTTGAAGCACATCCAACTTGGATTCCTTGACGGAGTTGGTACCTTCGTGCATATCAATCAAAGTGTCCCAAATTTCCTTTGCATTCTCAAGACGGCTGATTTTGTTGAATTCTTCGGGGCACAATCCGTTGAAGAGAATATCACAAGCTTGAGCATTGTATTGCAACATCTTCAACTCATCCGCGGTAGCTTCACGGTTAGGTTCTTTCCCATCAAAGATTGCAAACCAACACACACAATAGCCCAAATGGCGGGGTTATGTGCAAGAATATGCATTTTCATTTTATGCTTCCAACTAGAAAAATTAGTACCATCAAAGTAAGGACCTCTACGGTGATAATTTCCCTCGCTAGACGCCATACTCTCCTAGGTTGTGAAACCAAGGCTATGACCACCAAAAGCTATGGAGATCAAAGCAAATGGAGACCAAAGCTCTGATACCACTTGTAGGATCGAAAGTATGTCTAGAGGGGGGTGATTAGACTACTTGACCAAATAAAAACTTAACCTTTTCCCAATTTTAGTTCTTGGCAGATTTTAGCTAATTTAGGACAAGTCAAGCAATCATCACATAATTCAAGCAAGCATGCAAAGAGTATATAGGCAGCGGAAAGTAAAGCATGCAACTTGCAAGAATGTAAAGGGAAGGGTTTGGAGAATTCAAACGCAATTGGAGACACGGATGTTTTTCCCGTGGTTCGGATAGGTGGTGCTATCCTACATCCACGTTGATGGAGACTTCAACCCACGAAGGGTAACGGTTGCGCGAGTCCACACAGGGCTCCACCCAAGGGTAACGGTTGCGCGAGTCCACAGAGGGCTCCACCCATGAAGGGTCCACGAAGAAGCAACCACCCACAAAGGGTCCACGAAGAAGCAACCTTGTCTATCCCACCATGGCCATCGCCCACACAGGACTTGCCTCACTAGCGGTAGATCTTCACGAAGTAGGCGATCTCCTTGCCCTTACAAACTCCTTGGTTCAACTCCACAATCTTGTCGGAGGCTCCCAAGTGACACCTAGCCAATCTAGGAGACACCATTCTCCAAGAAGTAACAAATGGTGTGTAGGTAATGAACTCCTTGCTCTTGTGCTTCAAATGATAGTCTCCCCAACACTCAACTCTCTCTCATAGGATTTGGATTTGGTGGAAAGAAGATTTGAGTGGAAAGCAACTTGGGAAGGCTAGAGATCAAGATTCATATGGTAGGAATGGAATATCTTGGTCTCAACACATGAGTAGGTGGTTCTCTCTCAGAACATATGAGTTGGAATGGTGCATGTGTTCTGATGGCTCTCTTTTCGAATGAAGAGGGGGTGGAGGGGTATATATAGCCTCCACACAAAATCCAACCGTTACACAGTTTTCCAATCTCGGTGGGACCAAATCAATAAACTCGGTCGGACCGAAAATGTAAACCTAGTGACCGTTAGAGATTTTTGGTGGGACTGATATGCAACTCGGTAGGACCGATATGGTTAGGGTTTGGGCATAACGTAATCTCGGTGAGACCGATTACACAAACTCGGTGAGACCGAATTTGGTAATTAGCTAACCAGAGAGTTGGTCAGGCAAACTCGGTGGGACCGATTTGCTCTTTCGGTGAGACTGAAAAGTTACAAAGGGGAAACACTGAATTTACATTGCAATCTCGATGGGACCGATTCGCTCTTTCGTTGAGACCGAAAGTTACGAAAGGGAAACAGAGAGTTTGCAACCCCATCTCGGTGAGACCGACATCCCTATCGGTAGGACCGAATTGCTAGGGTTTGGCAGTGGCTTATGACAAATGAAAACTCGGTGGCGCCGGATAGGAAGAATCGGTAGGACCGAGTTTGGCCTAGGGTTTAGGTCATATGTGGATATGGGAAAGTAGTTGAGGGTTTTGGAGCATATCACTAAGCACATGAAGCAAGAGGCTCATTAAGCAACACCTCATCCCTCCTTGATAGTATTGGCTTTTCCTAAAGACTCAATGTAATCTTGGATCACTAAAATATAAAATGAAGAGTCTTGAGCTTTTGAGCTTGAGCCAATCCTTTGTCCTTAGCATTTTGAGGGTTCCACTTTCACATCCATGCCATGCCAATCATTGAGCTTTCCTGAAATAATTATCTTGGAATAGCATTAGCTCAATGAGCTATATGTTGTTATGAATTACCAAAACCACCTAGGGATAGTTGCACTTTCAAATGGCCATTATTGCCCCGTGGACAGAACCATTCCTGGCCTACTTAGCTAGACAGGAACTCTCGGATGACCAAAATGAGGCACGCTGCATAGTGCGGCGATCAAAGGCCTACAGGGTCCACGAGGGAGAATTGTATAAAAAAGCGCTACCGGAGTCCTTCAACGGTGCATCTCCGAAGAGGAAGGACGGAACCTTTTGGCAGAAATTCATGCCGGACTCGGCGGCCATCACGCCGCATCCCGGGCTCTTGTGAGCAAGGCCTTCCGTACATGATTCTATTGGCCAACGGCCCGGGCAGACGAGCAGGACTTAGTCCAGCGTTGCGCCGATTGCCAGCTCTTTGCAAATCAAAGCCATATGCCACCCAGCGCCCTCCGAACAATCCCCATTACATGGCCCTTTGCGGTCTGGGGGCTTGACATGGTTGGACCCCTTAAAGGTGGAACCCACAAGAAAAAATACTTATTGGTCATGGTGGATAAATTCACCAAATGGATAGAAGCCAAACCTGTTAAAACATCCGAATCCGGACCGGTGATAGATTTCATATCCGGGGTTGTACATCACTACAGCGTCCCCCACAGCATCATCACTGATAACGGCACGAACTTCACGGCCGACGAGGTAAAACTCTGGTGCAGCAAATGGGCATCAAGCTCGATTATGCTTCAGTCTACCACCCGCAAACCAACGGTCCAGTCGAACGAGCAAATGGTCTTATAATGAGCGGCATTAAACCCAGACTAGTGCGCTCCTTAACAGAGTCTGACACGCACTGGGTAGAGGAGCTCGACTCCGTACTCTGGGGGCTGCGGACCACGCCGAATCTTAGTACCGGATACACACCATTTTTTATGGTGTACGGTGCAGAGGCAGTCCTGCCCTGTGACATAATTCATGACTCACCTCGAGTGCGCATGTACGAAGAAAGAGAAGCCGAGCTCGATCGGCAGGACAGTCTGGACACCTTGGAGGAAGAGCGCGACATAGCCAAAGCCCGTTTCGCACTTTACCAGCAACAGGCTCGCAGATACCAAAGCAGAGAAGTACGAGCCAAAACTTATAACGTTGGCAAACTAGTTCTCCGGCTGCCGGATAAGAAAAAGAACAAGCTAGAGCCCAAATGGGAAGGTCCCTTCATCATCGACCAAGTTCTGACCGGCGAAGCGTACCGACTGCGGGATGCATCGACTAGTCAACTCAAGCCGAACCCATGGAACGCAGCCAGGCTTTGAAGATTCTACGCCTAGCACCGGACTTTATGTTAGCCCCCTCCCTTTGTCCATTTTCTGCATATGCGTCATCTGTCTTGTTTCCCTTTCTTTCTTTTATTCCTCTAGGGTCACCTTGTGGCTCACTTGTACATAACAGATGTGCTAGCCGCACTCTCTACACCTGGGGGCTTCTTTCACAGAAGCTTAAATTATTTACCCGGGCATCACACCCAACACATGCGTTATATTTCCGCATGTACCTTTTTTCACCATTATATGCATCGATATGACTTAAGTTTTGGCCAAGATGGGTTGCGTGGCTCTTGTATTTATGCCCTACGTTCCCGTTAATTCGGCTAGGGCATAAGGGGAGCACCTCTGCGATTGTTACCGCCGGGTCAGCCGGACGTGTACCTCAGACTGGGTGAAGCCGAAAGCTAGCGTTCTTAAGAGAATATTCGGTCGGTGAACAAAAGATGACTTTTATTTATTATCCATATCTGCCCCAGATGTATTTTCTGTGCTTCTCATCGCAAGCCGGACATGCACTTTAGGGCATTCCTACCCAGGGAAAGGAACCCTTAACGGAACTATTCTCTCTGGAAGATGTTTCTTACTACCCATGTAATATAAGATAACTAGTTGGGCACTTGTCTGATAAAGCACTAATGACCCCTATGCCTGGTCTCCACACATGCCCCGGTTCTTACATAACCGCGAGGGTATTCGGATACACTCCGGACTGTCAGGTCCCGAGGTTGAAGCGAAAAGGTCCGCCACGACAAACAATCTACAAACCAGCTAGAAGGCATCATACATGTCAATTTAAAATTACATAGTCAATTTGACTGGTTGAATTCCTCTTCAATGCCATCCAATAGGCTGTCTAGTCTACAGTCCTGTTTGGAATACTTTGCGTCCAATTCTACTTGGCCGTACACTAAACTCACAGGGATCTCCTTGCCATCAGGTCTCGACTTCGGCCATGTGGTTCGGGTCAGCCTTCGTGTATCGTGTCTTCACCATTGCCCAGGCTTCCCTGGCACCCTGACAGCAGGTCGATACCTTCCATAATCGGAAGCGCCGTCGTGCTCCCTTCAGCTTTTCCGCAAGCTCTCCAAGGCCTGCGGGTATAGAGACGGACGGCCACAAGGCCTGGGCGACGCCTTGCATCACCTGCCGAACTCGTTCGTGCAACTGTGCGAGCTCGGGAAGAAGATCACCCGTTGAACCAGGCATCTCCTCGGCAGGACGTCCTGTTATCATACCTACAGACATAACTCTGTCAGCCAGCTTCCTCGCTGAACTCTTTTTCAAAGTTCGCTCAAGCACTTACTAAATATGCCGCGTTGAAGCCGCCAATTCTCCTTAACAGAATCAGACAGTTGGGCACGAACATCTTTTAGTTCCACGCCCAGCTTGGTGTTGGCATCTTGGAGATCATTCTTCTCATGCCTCACCCTCGTTAGCATGCTCTCACCAGCCTTTAGCTGGCGTATGAGCTGTTGCTTATCCAGATTCACTCCAGCGTCATCTGCAATTTTATCGTCAGATTTGCATATCAAGCCGCACTCTAATATGATACTTATCATTTGACGGATATGTTACCAGCGGGTGTCTCTTTGGGCTCCCCTGCGGCGGACAGTGCGGCCTGAAGTTGGGCTTTGCACTCTTCCAGCTCCTGGGACAGTTGAGTATTCTTTTCTGTAAGAACCTACATAACAAATGATCCTTAAATTAGTTATCCTAACTGTTTCATGTCTCATGGGCTACTGATATATATAATCATCAAACTTTCTCACCCGTATGTCTTTTACATACTGCTCCGTGGCTCTGACTAGACCATTTTGAGAGGAACGGAGGTGCGCATCTCCCGAGTTGAAGGCATCCAAAGCCTCTTGGGAGAAACAAGCGTCACGAAGAACAGTCCGGCGATGCCTATGGTTCATGGCACTTTCCACCTCGGAAGGGGTGGTGGACAGTCTATCCATATCCTCTGTCGGAGGAGCACCCGGCGCACGCCTTGTACTTGTTCTCACCTTTGAGTCCGTCCTTGGAGCCTGGCTTATGGAGGCGCGATTGGTAGCCTCTCCGGGCATAGTCCGGCGAGCGCTCTTTTTCCTGAAAAGAAGGCATGGGCGTTAATATGCCTCTGTAACTAATGTCTTGCAATAAAGACGACGCGCCATACCGCTGCGCCGGTGCCTCAATCCGGACTGCGGATCTTTTCAGCCTGCCTGGCCTAGCGGCCCCTTGTTGGCTAGTTGCCACAGGCTCGGCCTTCTGCCCCGAGGACCTCCCCTGCAAGACACGGCTGTTATATGACAGTAGAAAAAAAGAGAGAGCTCAGGGACGGATCCCTTTTTAAGTGATGGGATTTCGGTCTCAGTCACCTGTGAGGCTGGAACTAGCCCAGGGTAATCGGCCGTAATGGCCACCAAGGTATTGTCATTACTCCCTTGGTAAAAAAAACCCGTCGATCAGCTCCACGGATATGTCCGGATCCTCCTGGGAGGCCGGGTCAAGGGACCGTCCAGGGTCCTCGGGCTGTGGAGGAGGGCTGTTTATCTCCTTTACGGCCTGGCGCAGCTCCTGCGATGAAATCGCCAGAATGAATACTTAAGCTACGGGAATACGAAACGGATGGGCGAGAAAAAGTCTCCGCTTACCCAGCTCAGAGGATTGTACATAGAGAATCCGCCCTGCGGGTTGACACGGAGGAATTCCTCCTCTTCTCCCTTGTACAAAGTGGACAAGGTCTTCGTTAAGTCCGCAGCCGATCCCGTCCCTTTGCGGCCGTGGCGGGTGGCTTCATCCTCCCCGTTGAAGTCCCACATGGGGTGGCCTCTATACTGGAGCGACTGCACCCCCCGCATAATGCATATAGCCATGACCTCGATCATGGTCAATCCGGATCGAGCTAAAGAGCCTATCCGGCTCATCAGATAAAGAATGTCCCGGTCGTCTTCCTCCAGGGGGCTCCGTGGACGCCAGCTCTAGCGCTTCTTCAAAGGGGCGTTGTCAAACTCAGGAAGGCCGATCCGAATAGGGTCCGGAAGGGGGACATCTTCTATACAAAACCATTCTGAAGCCTAGTCTTCGGACGTCTTCTTCGGGGTCCCGGATAGGTATCCAGTCCCGGCAATACGCCACACTTCGGCTCCGCCCACTTGATATATTGATCCCTTCTTAGAATGGGGCACAAGGCAGAAAAGCTTCTTCCACAAAGCGAAATGAGCCTCACAGCCCAAAAATAACTCGCAAAGGGCTACGAATCCCGCAATATGCAGCAGGGAGGCAGGCGTAAGGTTGTGCAGCTGGAGGCCATAGAACTCCAGAAGCCCCCGGAGAATCGGATGAATTGGGAATCCGAGCCCTCTTATCAGATAAGGGACAAGGCATACCCGCTCTCCCTTGGATGGATTGGGACGGCTCTCCGCTTGCTCTCCGCCATTATAGGTGGCAAGCCCGGCTCGAACCGGGACCAGGTACACTGGGGGAAGAAATCCCTTGGACTGAAGCATCACCAATTTGCTGTGCGGGATGGAACATCTCTCCCAATCTCCAGGCTTGGAACTAGGGGTGCAAGAGGAGGAGCTGCGTTGACCGGCCATGGTGGAATGGATCTCTGTCGGGCATGCTTCGATGAAGACTCGGCAAGGGAGGATGATGTGATTTGGATCTGAATCCTCGTCTTTATAAATAGGCGGCTCATCTACATAGCTAGGGGGGAAATGTGAAAACACCCTGGCTCCTCACATTCGCTCGACACGTGGAAAGTGGCCATTATTGGGCGTAGAAGCCAAGGAGTACAAACCGTCACAAGGAACTGGACATTATTTCGACAGGTACACCGAATTTGGAGAAGGAACCCGCCTTGCAATGCCGAAGACAACTGCGTGCCGGACTCATCATCATTGAAGCCTGGTTCGGGGGCTATTGAGGGAGTCCTGGATTAGGGGTTCTCCGGACAGCCAGACTATCTCCATTGGCCGGATTGTTAGACTATGAAGATACAAGATTGAAGACTTCGTCTCGTGTCTGGATGGGACTTTACTTGGCGTGGAAGGCAAGCTAGGCAATACGTATATGGATATCTCCTCCTTTGTAACCGACCTTGTGTAACCCTAACCCTCTCTGGTGTCTATATAAACCGAAGGGTTTTAGTCCGTAGGACAATAATCACAACATGCAATCATACCATAGGCTAGCTTCTAGGGTTTAGCCTCTCTGATCTCGTGGTAGATCTACTCATGTAACACCCATATCATCAATATCAATCAAGCAGGACATAGGGTTTTATCTCCATCAAGAGGGCCCGAACCTGGGTAAAACTTCGTGTCCCTTGTCTCATGTTACCATCTGGCCTAGACGCACAGTTCGGGACCCCCTACCCGAGATCCGCCGGTTTTGACACCGACAATTCTATTGGCCCACAGCCCTCCAAGATGCGGTTGAGCTAGTCATCAAATGTGAAGCCTGCCATTTCCATTCCAAGAACATCCACCTGCCTGCCCAAGATCTTCAGACAATACCTTTGTCATGGACAATTTTAGTCTGGGGGCTCGATATCCTCGGCCCTTTCCCCCGAGCAATTGGGGGCTTTGAATTCTTGTTCGTTGCTATCGACAAGTTTACAAAGTGGCCGGAAGTAGCTGCCGTGAGAAAGGTGACTACTCAGTCAGCTATCAAGTTCTTGAAAGAATTGGTGTGTCATTTTGGAGTCCCGGCAAGGATCATTACCAACAATGGAACCCAGTTCACGAGCCGCACTTTCATGCAATATGTTCATGCCCACGGAAGCAAGATCTCATTTGCCTCTGTCACACATCTCATAAGAAATGGGTGAGCTAAGAGGGCGAACGCTCAAGTCCCGCGAGGACTCAAGACAAGAACCTTTGATACACTGCAGAAGCATGGCAGGCGGTGGATCGATGAGCTGCTGGTAGTTCTCTGGTCCCTCGGAACAACACCAAATCGAGCTACCGGCCAGACTCCTTTCTCCCTAGTCTATGGGGCAGAAGCAGTTATCCCCATGGAACTCATTTACTGGTCGCCTCGAGTGCTTGCCTATGATGAAGTAGCACAAGATCAGCACTGGCATGACGACACTATGCTACTTGAGGAGAACTGTCTCCGAGATGCTATGTGTACTACACGCTATTAGCAAGCCCTGCATCGCTATCATAGTCGTAGGGTTCATGCCCGGTGTTTTGAGGAAGGCGACCTAGTCCTTAGGCGTGTTCATTCCGCCAAGGGTACAAACAAGTTGACGCTGAAGTGGGAAGGCCCTTACCGGGTAGTACAAGTCACCAGACCTGGCACAGTCCGTCTGTAGACCGGAGATGGCACTCAATTGCAAAACTCATGGAATATTGAGCATCTCCGCAAGTTCTACCCGTAAGGTGCAACTGTCGGGCCCTGCCCGGCAGCCACCCTTTTGTACAGGCCTTGCCTCAGTTGCATGTAACCCCTTGTACAAAGCCAGGCGATGACCCTGAGCAACAGAGAAATAAACGAAGCGCTGGGGGGGCCCAAAAAAGTTGCATGCATGCATGCATGATCATTCCAAAGAGCATTGCATAAGCATTTGCATATGCATATAGATAGGATCACACCTTGCATCATTCCCATCTGCATGAAGCTGCAGGTTCCTACCGTGAACTTGGCCTCTACAAGGAGTTGGGGAGATGGATCAGCACTGCGATCTCCGATAAGCCAAAACAGGTAAGTTCCACCTCTTGTCCATATGTGTTCTGTAAGCTAGAACTTGTGCATAAGAAAACCTCGCCACTCCTCGAAACTTAGGTGCTCCCATCCTTGGCTCGAATGTTGCTTCGGCCAGGATGGTCGTAGTGGCCTTTGGTGAGAAGAGGTTGGTGGGGGGCTGGTCCCTTTATTTTTTTGCCTGGTAGGCTCAGTTCTCCGGCAAACGAAATCAAAAGGGTACCAACAGGGTAGCCTACCGGGGAAGACTCGTTTATTTAAACTAAAGAGGCATCCCACCTCTGCATGGACATATACATGCACGAGTTCCCAACAAGGTTCATCTTTTTCATTAGTATGCTGATGATACAAGTACAAGCCTTACAGATCGCAAAACATGGACTCGAGAGATTACATTATTTGAACTAAAAATTGGTGAATGCTGGCAAGTTTAAGATTGAAACAATATAAGTGCCCTTAATGCCTTTGCCCTTGTCCATCTCCTTTAGGAAGGGGTCGAGGAGGCCGGAGGCGGACCCAACTGGGATTCGGCACCTCCCCAGGATCAGGATGGCATCGCTTCTCGACAGGGAGGAAGAAATCGGAGGGCAAGCACAAATGGTGACGCTGCCGGAGGACCAGGCGGGAGGCATGGAGTCACCGGCAAACACGACTCGTCGGAACGGTCGTCCCCATTCTTGACGCGTCATGGGTTACCGCCGGCGACCGCATCACTGCCGCCCAAAGACCTCAACACGATAGGCGGGCCGGACACCATGCTCTTTGGGTTATCCCACAAAGAGCATGGTCATCCCCAGCGACCCTTGTATAAAAAACCATTGCATGTTCTAGAGACGTGTATGGGAGCAAAAAGCCCTCCTGCGCGGCAAGAAGGTGGCGTCTAGGAAGAGTTAGGTCCGCCTTTGCTGGCGGAGAAACCTTCCCGGGGCCCCTCCCCGGAACCGCGAAGGAAAGAGGAATGTGGAGCGACCGACTACCATGCCTTGTACCTACTACAGGCCTCGCCATGGTGTCGTTCGCATCACCTCTCACTAGAATCAAGGCCACGGGCGACCTGTCGACGAGCACACGAAAGTTGCCGCCTCCGGTGTTATCACCATGCCACCCGAGTGCCCCCTCCTGGGTCCGTACGAGGCTCTAGACTGTTGCCCAGGCCTGGCCCCAGGCTCTTCTCTTCGACATAGCCAGCGGCGGAAAAAAGGGGAAGGGGACACAAGGATGAATAACGCCGCCCTCCCTTCGCCCCTCCTTTTATAGGCGGGCCGGGGAGGGGAGCCGCTCCCTCAACAAGCAACCGCCGTCCTCCATCGCCAATTCAAGAAGACTGGGCCCTCGCCTTGATGCTCTCCTGCGCCACGCGCCTCCGTTACCTACCCCGCGTGAAGCATGCGACATACATGGCCAAGGATAAGAGCGTGGTGGGAAGAGTAAATTGCCAGTTTCTACCCCATGCGTTAAAGTCACTCACGGGCCATTACAAGGGCGGCCCCACCACTATTGGCTTTACACGACACGCGGAGAAACTGGAAACTGGTCCAGACTCAGGATTAACGAAGAAGCAAAGAAGACGTCAAGAGACTAGCCTCTTCCATGCCCCTGTCTGTGCACTTATTAGGACTTACCTCGACACTGCTCGGCAGCACGTTCGGGGCAGGCCCGGGGGCTTCTGTCGGTGCAACAAACCCTGGGTCTATTGCCCGGACTGTGCATAGGCACGGAAACGAGATCACGACACCATGATACGTCTCCAACGTATCTATAATTTTTTATTGCTCCATGCTATATTATCTACTGTTTTGGACATTATTGGGCTTTATTATCCACTTTTATATTATTTCTGGGACTAACCTATTAACCGGAGGCCCAGCCCAGAATTGCTGTTTTTTGCCTGTTTTAGGGTTTCGAAGAAAAGGAATATCAAACGGAGTCCAAATGGAATGAAACCTTCGGGAACGTGATATTCTCAACGAATAAGACCAGAGAGACTTGGACCCTATGTTAAGAAATAAAACAGGAGGCCACGAGGTAGGGGGGCGCGCCCACCCCCACCAGGCGCGCCCTCCACCCTCGTGGGCCCCCTGTTGCTCCACTTACGTACTCCTTCCTCCTATATATATCCACGTACCCCCAAACGATCAGAACAAGAGCCAAAACCCTAATTCCACCGCTGTAACTTTTTGTATCCACGAGATCCCCTCTTAGGGCCTGTTCGGGAGCTTCGCCGGAGGGGGCATCGATCACGGAGGGCTTCTAATCAATACCATAGCCCCTCTGATGAAGTGTGAGTAGTTCACCTCAGACCTACGAGTCCATAGTTAGTAGCTAGATGGCTTCTTCTCTCTTTTTTGATCTCAATACAATGTGCCCCCCTCTCTTGTGGAGATCTATTCGATGTAATCTTCTTTTTGTGGTGTGTTTGTTGAGACCGATGAATTGTGGGTTTATGATCAAGTCTATCTATGAATAATATTTGAATCTTCTCTGAATTCTTTTATGTATGATTGGTTACCTTTGCAAGTCTCTTTGAATTATCAGTTTGGTTTGTCCTACTAGATTGATCTTTCTTGCAATGGGAGAAGTCCTTAGCTTTGGGTTCACTCTTGCGGTGTCCTTTCCCGGTGACAGTAAGGGAAGCAAGGCACGTATTGTATTGTTGCCATCAAGGATAACAAGATGGGGTTTTCTTCATATTGCATGAGTCTATCCCTCTACATCATGTCATCTTGCTTAAGGCGTTACTCTGTTTTTAACTTAATACTCTAGATGCATGCTGGATAGCGGTCGATGAGTGGAGTAATAGTAGTAGATGTAGGCAGGAGTCGGTCTACTTGTCTCGGACGTGATGCCTATATACATGATCATACCTAGATATTCTCATAACTATGCTCAATTCTGTCAATTGCTCAACAGTAATTTGTTCACCCACTGTAGAATACTTATGCTCTTGAGAGAAGCCACTAGTGAAACCTATGGCCCCCGGGTCTATCTTTATCATATTGATCTCCTACTACTTAGTTATTTCCTTTGCTATTTACTTTGCCTTTATTTTACTTTGCATCTTTTATCATAAAAATACCAAAAATATTATCTTATCATATCTATCAAATCTCACTCTCGTATCTGGCCTTATAGGGATTGACAACCCCTATTTGCGTTGGTTGGGAGGATCTATTTGTTTTGTGCCTCCTACTGGATTGATACCTTGGTTCTCAAAAACTGAGGGAAATACTTACGCTACTTTGCTGCATCATCCCTTCCTCTTCGGGGAAAACCAACGCAGTGCTCAAGAGGTAGCACACCAGACCATGCCAAAGTACAAGAGACCAAGATTTCCAAAGGACCAACATGCAGATCGAGATGACCATGATCAAGCCAGAGAAGAAAAATACCACCAGGAGAAAAGCCTCCCTTGCTGGGCAGGCAAGCTCGGCCAGGGCGGGGTTGCCTGTAACGCCCTCGATGCGGCTATATCTCCCACGTGTCAAAGCACGACTTAGAGGCATAACCGCATTGAAAGCAATGTCGCAAGTGAGGTAATCTTCGCAAACAACCCATGTAATACAATAAGGGAAAAGATACATAGTTGGCTTACAATCGCCACTTCACACAATTACATGAATAAAGCATTACATCAACCAGATACAATCAAGGTCCGACTACGGAACCAAAATAAAAGAAGGACCCCAAATGCGACAAAGGTCCCCGATCGACCCCAACTGGGCTCCACTACTGATCAACTAGAACGGAACAACACAAAGGACAAGATCTTCATCGAGCTCCTCCTGAGCTTGGTTGCATCATCTGCACGGACTCAACGGCACCTGCAAACTGGTTTTGGAAGTATTTGTGAGTCACGGGGACTCAGCAATCTCGCACCCTCGCGATCAAGACTATTTAAGCTTATGGGTAAGGTAAAGGTATGAGGTGGAGTTGCAGCAAGTGACTAGCATATATGGTGGCTAACATGCGCAAATGAGAGCGAGAAGAGAAGGCAAAGCACGGTCGAGAAAGTATGATCAAGAAGTGATCCTAAAACAACCTACGTCAAGCATAACTCCAACACCGTGTTCACTTCCCGGACTCCGCCGGAAAGAGACCATCACGGTTACACACGCGGTTGATGCATTTTAATTAAGGTCAACTTCAGGTTTTCTACAACCGGACATTAACAAATTCCCATCTGCCCATAACCGCGGGCACGGCTTTCGAAAGTTCAAATCCCTGCAGGGGTGTCCCAACTTAGCCCATCACAAGCTCTCACGGTCAACGAAGGAATAGACCTCCTCCCGAGACATTCCGATCAGACTCGGTATCCCGGTTCTACAAGACATCCTCGACAATGGTAAAACAAGTCCAGCAAGACCGCCCGATGCGCCGACATCCTGATGGGAGCTGCACATATCTCATTCTCAGGGCAACACCGGATAAGAAATCCGTACAACTAAAACCAGCCCTCGAGTTTCCCCGAGGTGGCGCTGCAAGGGGCTCTAGTTTGGACCAACACTTAGACAAGCACTGGCCCGGGGGGTTAAAATAAAGATGACCCTTGGGCTGGCCTAACCCAAGGGAAAAAGGCTAGGTGGCGAATGGTAAAACCAAGGTTGGGCCTTGCTGGAGGAGTTTTATTCAAAGCGAACTATCAAGGGGTTCCCATTATAACCCAACCGTGTAAGGAACGCAAAATCCGGGAACATAACACCGATATGATGGAAACTAGGGCGGCAAGAGTGGAACAAAACACCAGGCATAAGGCCGAGCCTTCCACCCTTTACCAAGTATATAGATGCATTAATTAAATAAGATATAATGTGATATCCCAACAAGTAAACATGTTCCAACAAGGAACAACATCTCCATGTTCCAATCATGGGACAAACTTCAATCTTCACCTGCAACTAACAACGCTATAAGAGGGGCTGAGCAAAGCGGTAACATAGCCAAACAACGGTTTGCTAGGACAAGGTGGGTTAGAGGCTTGGTTCAACAAAATAGGAGGCATGATAAGCAAGTGGTAGGTATCGCAGCATAGGCATAGCAAAAGAGCGAGCAACTAAGCAAGCAAAGATAGAAGTGATTTCGAGGGTATGGTCATTTTGCCTGAGATCCCGCAAGGAAGAAGAACGAGTCCATGAAGAAGACAAATGGACGTAGATGAACGGATCCTCACAAACGCGACATTACCGGAACCAACCCAAAGAAGCAAACACCGGAAAGAAGCACACAACATAGTAAACAACCAACACATGAACATGGTATGATATGCGGGATGCGGTATGCGATGCATATGCATATGCATGATTTGACAAGGAATGATTGACTGGCCCCTACTTGGAAATCCAAGTGTGCCACTGGAAAGGTGAGATGAAATCGCTTGAAAACGATATAAAGATCACCGGAATCGGAGTTACGGTTTGGAAATGGCAAGCAAATCAAATATGGCACCGATCTGCGATAAACAGCAAGTAGCCATCTAAATGCAACAAGTTAAACATGCTACAGCACCCAAACATGGCAACGCAATACATGGCAGGGATCCACTCATGAAGCTTAACAAAATATGAACACTGAGGTACGGCTAATTCATCCATTAACAGGTTCAAGGAAGCATGGCAAAAGTGCAATTGGTAAACAGATCTCAGACTTAGTGAAATTAACACTTGTCTGGAATTTCAAATCAGGTAGCACACTTTCGAGCATGAAAAATATATGCTACAGGGCCTGAGAATGGCAAAGTAAAGCATGGCATGGAGCTACTCAAAGAGCTTAACAAAAGTCCCTTAGTGACCTTGAGCCAAAAGGGACCAGAAAATACAATTGCAAGCATGTGAACATGGCAAAAACATAATCAGATCACAGACTTAGTGAAAACTGGAGCATGCAAATCAGATATCAAGTAGGCATGTATACGAGCTCGATGCACTCACTATAGAGCAAGGCATGACAATCTAATCATACACCCAACAAGAATACACATTATACAAGCTAGACATGGCAAGAACAACAACATAGCATGCACAGAACAACTACAACATCCTCGGCAAAATCGCTAACAAGTAGACAATCTGGCCAGATTCACGGAATAGCAAAAGTAGAGCTTGATTGACTCAAGCTAGGGTGCTCCATAATTGCAAACAAAGACATGGATGGATAGAGCACTACAAGATTAACAAAACATCCTTACTGATCATCCTCAAAAGAGGCACGGATCACTAGGAAACAACATGAACATATGGCATATTGAAATAAACAGATCAAGGACTTAGTGGAAATGCTAAGTCCCTGAAATCGGCATTAATGAATGCACCACTTTGCAAGCTTGTGCTAGTCACCACACACATCACAAAAATACATGGGTTGCACCTATGGAAAGATGACAAAGCATATAACAAAACTCATATAGAGCTCAGGGGCATATCATGCACACAATAATCATGGCAAAAATGACAAATATCTAATTGGAGCAGCAGATCTGACAATTAACTCAAATAGCACTCTTCCAATAGCATTTCGGGCATCAAGATAAGCCCAAATGAAAATGATGCAATAAGATGAAATGATGTACTCTCTGAGGCGAACATTTTGATACGCTATATGCCCAAAACGGACCTACGGATGCAAAGTTACGACATGATGAAGATGGGCATATGAAACATGGAAATTTCGGGGACTTAGGAAAAAAGTCAACCTCTCTCAGATCTTAGATCTAGGGTTCGTGCACGCGAACCGAGGCACGGACGGAGTTCGCCGGAACAGTGGCGGAACTCGCCGGAGAATGGCCGGAGACAGGGGAGGCAGTGGCCGGCTCGAGGAGCTCCGGTGACCGGGCGGCGCGGCCGGGGCGCGTCACGAGGTGCACGACGCGCGGCATGCTGCGGTGGCTTGGCGGCGGCCGGGATCTTGCGCGGTGGTGGCGAGGCGGCCAGCGGCGATGGCCGGTGGAGGAGGCGGCGGAGAGGCGCCCCGTGGCAGTGACGGTGTAGCGACCTGACCCGAATGGATCAAGTCTCTGTGCTTAAGTGTCATCCCTAGATCGGTATGCTGACACACACAGTACTCGAAGGATTTATAACAGAGGTAAATCACATGTATAAAGTAACGTAAATACTATTACCTCAATCCATATAGCGGAAGCAACAAGGTTGTGGATTCCCATCAACACCAACGGCAAAGTTGAGTGTAGAAATCGTAACCCTAACGTATCACTTACTTGTCGTAAGATAATCCTGCAACATGAGACGTTGCAGCCCGGAACGGGTCAGTACATTGAATGTACTGGCAAATTCACACCATAGAGAATGATGAATAAAGACTATCACTACATGCATATATGGCTGGTGGAAAAGCTCTATGGTTATAAGGTTTTTGCGTAAAGCCAATTTTTCCCTACTGCAAAGGAATAAATTTATTTAACTATCATGGTGGTTGTTGAACATTGAGAATGGTTGACAGCATTCTCAATCCCAATTAAGTAACATCATTAAACCCAACAATATTCATTTAAAGTAACGTGATGAGATCAACAGGATAATCCAAGAAACTAGATACTCAAGATGTCCATAACCGGGGACACGGCTAATCATGATTAGTTTATACACTCTGCAGAGGTTTGCGCACTTTTCCCCACATGACTCGATCGCCTCCGTTTGTTTTCTCGCACTACATGGTGTTTGAGAAACGGATGACCGAGACATAGTCTTTGAGAAGCGCTAGCACCTTACATGTGGGGTAGACCGTACCACCTACAACCCCTACATCTGCTAGTCCACCCCGTAAGAGTTCGCACAACTTAGTCAACTATGCCAGAGCCCATAGTAGCATGTGGCTGCACACGGAAGTTTCTAGCATGAATTATCTTATGATCCCTTTGAGCCTGGGTGGCGGTCCAAAAAAAACAGGCAAGTCCTGATAGACATCATGTGCCTCAATCCACCCAGATGTGTGTTTAAGTGGCCACCTTAGATAAACCATTAAAAATTATCAACTCACATCTGTCATGGATATCACTCACCCAATCCACGTCTACTAGCATAGCATGGCATAATAAGCAAACGTAGAAGTAACTCCCAAAGGTTTTATAATAATACAGGTAGTAGGTACTACCTCATCTACTTCCCATCCCACAATTTAATTAGATCCTAATCATGCAATGTGTGAGGATTGATCTAATGCAATAAAACTGGGTTGTAGAAAAGGTATGATCAAAGTGTTACTTGCCTGCAATGTTGATGAAGATGATTCGCACTCAAACTCTTGATAGCTCTACTCGTCACACTCCGGTCAATCTATCGTAAGCAAGCAATAGTAACCACACAATAAGTACTCATCTAATGCACAAGTAAAACTCGAATGAGAGAACGAACCAGAAAGTTCAACTTAAGAACTCCGGTTGCAAAGAAAGAACGAACCGAACAAACGACGGAAAACAAACGGCGGAAGAAAACAACTCGGTTCTAGCAAGTTGAAACTAGGTCAAATTTTACCATAGAAAAAACTTGTTCAAGTTGATTAGACGGAACGGCGGTTTCGAGACGAAACTCCAGGCGCTTGAATCACCTGATTCCGATAAACGGGCGAGAAGATAAACTAGAACGAAGATCGGATCTGAGATCGCGATCGCGGAATAAATCCAACGAAAAGAAAGAGACGAACGGTTAAACGAACGGGCGTCGTTAACCAGGAATAATCGGTGATCACGTTCGTTGAGACGAACGGTCCGAAAGAAGAACGAACACCGATCTAGGGTTTTCGGAAAAGAAACCGAAAAAGAAAACAGAAAACCGATCTAGGGTTTCGGAAAAGAAACCGAAACAAAGAATCGAAGAGAAAAACCGGAAAAGAAAACCGGAACGGTTTATTTTAAAAGAACCGACTTGGGGAGGCGGGGCGAAAGGTGGCGACGGTGGCGTGCTAGGGCAGCGGCGGCGGCGCTATAGGGGCGGGGGCGGCGGGTGAGGGGCGCGGGGTGGGGCGCGGCTTGGGGA
Source organism: Triticum urartu (assembly GCF_003073215.2). NCBI lineage: Eukaryota > Viridiplantae > Streptophyta > Magnoliopsida > Poales > Poaceae > Triticum > Triticum urartu. The sequence continues at coordinate 233,923,235 of NC_053028.1, forward strand.
GGAGAGGGGGTTTGGGTTTTTGGTGTGAGGAGAGGGGGGGGTCTATGGGGGTATTTATATAGGAGAGGGGAGAGATTACTTCGGGTAGGGGACAAGAAATAGAGTAGGAAAAGGAAAAACGAAACAAGGAAAAGGGGCTAGCCTAGAATCCTAATAGGATTCGGCCAGGGAAGAGGCGGCGGCTGGCCTGGCGCCTGGCGCATGGCGCTGCGCGCGGCTGGGGTGGAGCGGCGGCTGGCTGGGCCTTTGGCCCAGCGAGCCTGCGGAATTTTTTTTTTAACTGGTTCCGCGCGCAGAAAAACAAGAAAAAGAAAAACTAAACGGGCTCCAAAAACCCTAAAGTAAATTTTCCCCGACTCCTAAAAATGAGTCGAACAAAATGAACTTTTCTACGGACCTAAAATGCAATTTTTGAAAACGCGCATTTTTCCCTATCCAAAGAAAAACAAACAAACACCGGAAAACGAAATTTGATCTATTTATTAAATCTTCATTTTTCCTATATTTTGGGAAAGTCATATTATTCCCTCTCTCATATTTTGATATCGGAAAAATAATTGAAGATGAAATAAATCAAATGATCCTCTTTTCAAATTCGAGAAAACTCTCAAATATGAAAATAACGAAATCTCCAACTCTCTCCGAAGGTCCTTGAGTTGCGTGAAATTTCTAGGATCGACCAAAATGCAAGAAAATAAGATATGCATGATGATCTAATGTATAACATTCCAAATTGAAAATTTGGGATGTTACAAACCTACCACCCTTAAAAGGAATCTCGTCCTCGAGATTCGGAGAGGCTAGCAAGAAATAGGTTAGGGTTGGGGTCTCCTAAAAAATCCATCAATCGTCTCCGGGGTCTGGGGTGCTACCACCCTTAGAAGCATGGTTACAGCTCCATCGAAACTCATATACTTCATCCATATTGTTAACAGTGTCGGTCTTCTCAAATCCTCGGAAAATTCCTTCTCTGGCTCTTCCGGTAGTGGCATAACCTTTTACTCAATTCTTCTATCATTTCCTCTTAGTAAGGTTATTCCGAGATTGGGTCTTCTTAGCTGACGGGTCTAGCGCCAAAACTAAACAACTATCGATATCTCATGGTGGTCAACAATGTATGGTTTCTCCTGCAGGAAATGGGTCTTGGTTGATCCTCACCGTATAACCTACGGTTGGCACAACTGCCGTGTACAAGGGAAAAATACTTATACCATTCTAAGGTTTGAACAAGGTTTAATATCGCCGTCTCTCTACTATAGGTAAGTCACTCAGATTTACCATCCCATATAGCAAGGCGAATAATAAGAGTAAGTCGGTATGGTGATCAATCCATCCCGCACCCAAATCATTACCTTGTATATGGTTTAGCGAATCTCGCATTGTAACACTCGTTCATCCTCACAAGCATTGCAGAATTTCTCTCGTCGACGAACCAAGTTCGGAATAATCCATTGATTCTGCAAGCCAGCCAAACATCTATCGTTCCTTCACAACTCTTAGGTTTTGCGTAAACTCCTATAAAATCGTCTATCGACAAAATCGTAACTTCCTCCAGGGTTTTTCCTTCAGCAAGAATGTGCTTGCTTCTTGGCAGGTCCTGGGGCCTGTGGGTTATGGCCCATCTCATCACTTGTAGTCCTTGAACTTATCATCGGGTAACTGATCATTGTTCCATCTTCCAACTTCCTAGTATTCTTAAATCCATCCAATTGTACTGTCTTCCTTCCTTCTATTTGTACAAGACTAAGACGTGATTACTCAAACTCATCATGGAGTTTCCATTGATCGATATTTCCAACATCATACCTCCTTTATATCCAATAGTAATTCATCTCTTCATCCTCGTGGGATATCCCTCACATCGAGATAAAAACTTATACTTATGAAGTCCATATTCCATTTCGTGGAACATCATTACCCTTTCCAGGGTCAAGCGTCCTTACAGGGGAATATTGGCCATCTCTGCATGGCACTTCTTCAACAGGGAAACGTGAAACACATCTTGAACTCCTGACAGTCCTTCGGGTAACTCAAACTTGTAGGCCACTTCTCTCATACGCTCCAAAATTCGGTATGGTCCTACAAATCTCGGGGCTAACTGTCCCTTAACTCCAAATTGTTTAACTCCTCGCAGAGGGGTCACACGAAGACATGCTCTGTCTCCAATTTCATAGACTACCTCCTTGCGTTTTTAAGTCTGCATAACTCTTCTACCTGGACTGAGCTACTTTCAGTCTATCTCGAATCAACTTAACATTCTCTTCTGACTCCTTGATCACATTTGGTCCAAACAACTGACGGTCTCCAACTTCATCCCACATACTCTTGGGGCATCACACATATCGAGACAAAACTCATATTCATTTTGTCCGAAATCCACTTAGTGGAGTATCCTTTTTTTTCCAAGGGTCAATGGTTCTTACAGGGTACTACCACCCTAAAAATGCACAAACCTTCCATAGACCATATTCTCATATCCAAAATGGTCAAAATTCTTCTTCATAGGGTAACAACTCATAAAATCCATATCAGTACCAACGATGCTACTTCATTCATTCTCAAATGATCACAAGCTCTCGCTTTTCCATTACATGTCTCAACTCAGCACCTTAATATAAAAGAGAATGTTCTCACTTCTACTACTCCATTTCTTTTGTTACAAACTCAACTACCTAGCACAAGTTTCCTTCTCCTTGGGGCATTCTCTGGCAAAGTGCCCTGCTCCATTATAACTAAAACATATTACTTCTGACAAGTATCGAGGTTTCCTTTTTTTTGGCAACTGTTGAGGTAGTGCCCTGACTCCTTGCACCTGTAACAGGTGATATGACTCAGGTTCCTCCTGGGCTCCAATGGGTTTCTCTTCCTGGTCTTTTCCATTCCAATCAGAGCTTCTATTTCCTGTGGGTCATACGCTACTTCCTCCGTCGGGAATTCTACTAGATCCCCATTCATACAATTCTGGGAGATGTGTCCTTCTTCTCCACATGAATAGCAAGACTTGGTGCAGGGTTTAATTGGTTCTTCTTTGGGTGTGTCCTCCACCTCTTCCTTCATCACAGGTTCTTCTAAACTTTCCATAAGGGCTCCTTTCATTGCTTCTTTCTTCTGCTGGATGGTTCGTTGTACCATGGGGTAAATGTGACACTGAGCAGGATAGTGGGTAGTATCTTCACACAAGAAACAAGTAATCTGCCTAGTTGGGCATTCTTCAACTGGGTGACTTTCTTCACAATTCGGGCATTCATCCTTGTGTTCTTTATGGGTGTGTCCTATTTCTCCACAAATCTTGCATGCACAAGGTTTCTTCATATCCCTTCCATAAGGCTTCAACTTCCGGGACACAAACCGAGACTTCGGCAAAGTCAACTTAAATTCTTTCCAAGTGGTTACTCCTTGCCATCCATTCATGGTTTGGTACATCCTCCACCAAGTAGCAGCACCTCTTTCAAAGCACATAAGAGCATGCTAGGTCATATCATTTCCAACTATAGGGTTATTCTACATGTGATCTTCCATGTTCTAAATCCATCGGTCTGTCTCCAACTGACTCATCAGTCCAGAAAATACAAGCTCATCTCCATTCATCCTCTATTGGGTCCATGGGTTTGGGGTGAGATAAGAGAGAGGAGAGGGATGCACACAATGCAAACAACAGTTTTGAAAAGACAGATTTTTGTTGTGGCTATCGAAAAACATCAAACAAATGACAGCTCACAATCGTCGCATCTAACGTAGGTATATAACAGGGGTTTGGTCTTCTAAGGTCAACGTCGCCAAACTCTTCAAGTCTTGTTCATGCCTCCAATGGCTTCTTCCGATCGTGTTTGTCCTTCTCAATTTCTTCTGCCAGATCCTCTCTGTTGACAAAAATTTTCTCGTGACGTCCTTTAATATTTCTGGAGTGGCATTCCAAACTTCTGGGTTTCAACATTGGCATGAACCATGGTACTACTGTCCTTCCGTTCCTGACGAATCTTCGGTATCTCGAGGTTTTTCTACTCTAGCTTGGCTACTTTCAACTTTTGGGTCCTGAGTTCTTCACGAAATGTTTCCTTTCAAATACGGCTTCTTGTGGCTCCATCTTAACTTCTTGATGTAATACTCCAGATCCTGGTGATACACTAGCTAAGGTTAAAACTTCATCTTACTAATAGGTGCTCCATCAGCCGTCTACCATTTAATCCTTCCATGCATATGCATGCTTAACTCAGCACGGTGACAATAGCATAAGCGGGCGATAACCTTATGGATAGCCATGGTTGTTCTCTTGTCATTTCCATGAGCTATCTCTCCATAGTTGATATCTCCTGCCTTAGGGTTTTCCTTGACAAATCCTTGAGTTCTATGCTCCATGTTCCGGTCTTTCTCCAACACACCTTGATCTCGGGTATTGACAACTTCCATAGTCTGCCAAGTTCCATAAGGGTAGCCTTCCTAGGTCATACAAATCTGGGAATTCTTCAGAGCCTTCAAATTCTACTTGTCTCCGGTCTTTAATCGTTGTAGTTTCCATTATTCAGATGCACGGAAAATACTCTTCATTCCGAAGTGGTCTTAGTTGTCCGATATCTTGTACTTCTTGGAGTGGTCTCATCAGTGGAATCTTCGAGTGGTCAAAAGGGGAAAGGGGTATGGTCTCACTAAAGAGAATTTTTGAGTAAGCTCAGAAGAGAAGAGAGGTAAAAGATCTTTTTGAAAGGGAAAGTTGTAGAGAAAAATCTTTGCTATGGGCTTGCCAGTTTTCTAGGGTCACGTCCTACAGTCAACATGTGCTCTGATACCATCTTGTAGCGACCTGACCCGAATGGATCAAGTCTCTGTGCTTAAGTGTCATCCCTAGATCGGTATGCTGACACACACAGTACTCGAAGGATTTATAATAGAGGTAAATCACATGTATAAAGTAACGTAAATACTATTACCTCAATCCATATAGCGGAAGCAACAAGGTTGTGGATTCCCATCAACACCAATGGCAAAGTTGAGTGTAGAAATCGTAACCCTAACGTATCACTTACTCGTCGTAAGATAATCCTGCAACATGAGACGTTGCATCCCGGAACGGGTCAGTACATTGAATGTACTGGCAAATTCACACCATAAAGAATGATGAATAAAGACTATCACTACATGCATATATGGCTGGTGGAAAAGCTCTATGGTTATAAGGTTTTTGCGTAAAGCCAATTTTTCCCTACTGCAAAGGAATAAATTTATTTAACTATCATGGTGGTTGTTGAACATTGAGAATGGTTGACAGCATTCTCAATCCCAATTAAGTAACATCATTAAACCCAACAATATTCATTTAAAGTAACGTGATGAGATCAACAGGATAATCCAAGAACTAGATACTCAAGATGTCCATAACCGGGGACACGGCTAATCATGATTAGTTTATACACTCTGCAGAGGTTTGCGCACTTTTCCCCACATGACTCGATCGCCTCCGTTTGTTTTCTCGCACTACATGGTGTTTGAGAAACGGATGACCGAGACATAGTCTTTCAGAAGTGCTAGCACCTTACATGTGGGGTAGACCGTACCACCTACAACCCCTACATCTGCTAGTCCACCCCGTAAGAGTTCGCACAACTTAGTCAACTATGCCAGAGCCCATAGTAGCATGTGGCTGCACACGGAAGTTTCTAGCATGAATTATCTTATGATCCCTTTGAGCCTGGGTGGCGGTCCAAAAAAAACAGGCAAGTCCTGATAGACATCAGGTGCCTCAATCCACCCAGATGTGTGTTTAAGTTGCCACCTTAGATAAACCATTAATTAACAATACTCACATCTGTCATGGATATCACTCACCCAATCCACGACTACTAGCATAGCATGGCATAATAAGCAAACGTAGAAGTAACTCCCAAAGGTTTTATAATAATACAGGTAGTAGGTACTACCTCATCTACTTCCCATCCCACAATTTAATTAGATCCTAATCATGCAATGTGTGAGGATTGATCTAATGCAATAAAACTGGGTTGTAGAAAAGGTATGATCAAAGTGTTACTTGCCTGCAATGTTGATGAAGATGATTCGCACTCAAACTCTTGATAGCTCTACTCGTCACACTCCGGTCAATCTATCGTAAGCAAGCAATAGTAACCATACAATAAGTACTCATCTAATGCACAAGTAAAACTCGAACGAGAGAACGAACCAGAAAGTTCAACTTAAGAACTCCGGTTGCAAAGAAAGAACGAACCGAACAAACGACGGAAAACAAACGGCGGAAGAAAACAACTCGGTTCTAGCAAGTTGAAACTAGGTCAAATTTTACCATAGAAAAAACTTGTTCAAGTTGATTAGACGGAACGGCGGTTTCGAGACGAAACTCCAGGCACTTGAATCACCTGATTCCGATAAATGGGCGAGAAGATAAACTAGAACGAAGATTGGATCTGAGATCGCGATCGCGGAATAAATCCGACGAAAAGAAAGAGACGAATGGTTAAATGAACGGGCGTTGTTAACCGGGAATAATCAGTGATCACGTTCGTTGAGACGAACGGTCCGAAAGAAGAACGAAAACCGATCTAGGGTTTTCGGAAAAGAAACCGAAAAAGAAAACGGAAAACCGATCTAGGGTTTCGGAAAAGAAACCGAAACGAAGAATCGGAGAGAAAAACCGGAAAAGAAAACCGGAACGGTTTCTTTTAAAAGAACCGAACCGCGGGGAAGAAAAAGAGAGGCGCGGGGCTACCTCCGGCGAGGCGGGGCGAACGGTGGCGACGGCGGCGTGCTAGGGCGGCGGCGGCGGCGCTATAGGGGCGGCGGCGGCGGGTGAGGGGCGCGGGGTGGGGCGCGGCTTGGGGAGGAGAGGGGGTTTGGGTTTTTGGTGTGAGGAGAGGGGGGGTCTATGGGGGTATTTATATAGGAGAGGGGAGAGATTACTTGGGGTAGGGGACAAGAAATAGAGTAGGAAAAGGAAAAACGAAACAAGGAAAAGGGGCTAGCCTAGAATCCTAATAGGATTCGGCCAGGGAAGAGGCGGCGGCTGGCCTGGCTCCTGGCGCCTGGCGCTGCGCGCGGCTGGGGTGGAGCGGCGGCTGGCTGGGCCTTTGGCCCGGCTGGCCTGCGGAATTTTTTTTTTAACTGGTTCCGCGCGCAGAAAAACAAGAAAAAGAAAAACTAAACGGGCTCCAAAAACCCTAAAGTAAATTTTCCCCGACTCCTAAAAATGAGTCAAACAAAATGAACTTTTCTACGGACCTAAAATGCAATTTTCGAAAACGCGCATTTTTCCCTATCCAAAGAAAAACAAACAAACACCGGAAAACGAAATTTGATCTATTTATTAAATCTTCATTTTTCCTATATTTTGGGAGCCATATTATTCCCTCTCTCATATTTTGATATCGGAAAAATAATTGAAGATGAAAGAAATAAATCAAATGATCCTCTTTTCAAATTCGAGAAAACTCTCAAATATGAAAATAACGAAATCTCTAACTCTCTCCAAAGGTCCTTGAGTTGCGTGAAATTTCTAGGATCGACCAAAATGCAAGAAAATAAGATATGCATGATGATCTAATGTATAACATTCCAAATTGAAAATTTGGGATGTTACAGACGGGCGGTCGCGGGCGGGGCGGCGCCCGCGGTTGGCGGCGGCGGGATCTGGCCCGTTCGGCCCCGCGGGCTTCGGCGGCGGGGAGGAGAGAGGAGGTTCGGCGGGATGACGTGTCGCGCCCGGATTGGTCCGCTGCGGCGACTGGACATGTCCGGCACGCGGTGGACGTGTCCGGCTGCGCGAGGAAGGGGAAGACTAGGGTTTCATCCGAAATTTCGGGGAGATGCACATATATATAGGTAGAGGGAGCTAGGAGAGTCCAAATGAGGTGCGGTTTTCGGCCACGCGATCATGATCGAATGACCGAGATGATGGAGGAGGTTTAGGTGGGTTTTGGGCCAAGATGGAAGGGTGTTGGGCTGCAACACACACGAGGCCTTCTCGGTCCCTCGGTTAACCGTTGGAGCATCAAACGAAGTCCAAATGGTACATAACTTGACAGGCGGTCTACCTGTAGTAAACCAAGGCCGCTTGGCAAGTCTCGGTCCAATCCGGAAATGTTTAACCCCCACACATGAAAAGAAGGAAGAAATGACCACCGGAGGAGATAGGAGCTCCGGAATGCAAAACGGACAACGGGGAAAATGCTCGGATGCATGAGACGAACACGTATGCAAATAAAATGCACATGATGACATGATATGCAATGCATGACACGCAAGCAAATGACACGGCAACCACCGCGAATAACTGGACGACACCTGGCACATCGGTCTCGGGGCGTTACATTGCCCCCGGAAGAGAACATCCAAGACGCCCCGGCAGAGCCTGCCGGGGCTCGCGAAGGCAAAACCACCTCACCCAACTACTCCACCATGACCCACGTCGTAAATCGATGCGGTGTCAAGCCACAAAGTGACTAAGTGGCAGCCATTTGCCACATGGCAGCCTCTTTCTATAGAGAATACCTACAAACAACACCTGTCCTGTGATGTGTCGAGCGAGCAGGTCTGAAGCTGGCAAGATAGCCCGGCAAGGCTTGCTGGGCAAGCGACGATGTGACATTGAGCGGCGCATTTAATGCGCCCTGCAAGCCTGCATGGTTAGGTATGATAACACTGTTTGCTATCTTATTAGTGCATAATGACTGCTTTGCCATTGTGGTGACCCCTTAACCTATAAAAGGAGGCCCATGGCAACCGTAACAAGGGCTAGAAGGTTGGATACCCACACATCCACACACACATAGCCACTGCCGCCCTGAGGCAACCCTGTCGGGCAAGTGTACTATGCTCCACCACCATTCTTCCACCATCAATCCACCAAAGCAGGAGTAGGGTTTTACGCCTCGTGGTGGCCCGAACCTAGGTAAAATTGCTTGTGTGATCTCTGCCATGCTGCCCCATGATAACCCACAAGTACTTTCGAGGGTAGAGTATTCAACCCAAATTATAGATTTGACACAAGGGGAGCCAAAGAATATTTGAAGCTATTAGCAGCTGAGTTGTCAATTCAACCACACCTGGAGATTAATTATCTGCAGCAAAGTGATTAGTAGCAAAGTAGTTTGATAGTTTTGATAGTAGTAGTAGCAGCAATAGTAACAGTAACCGTGATAGCAGTAATTTTGTAGCAAGTGTAACAGTGATGATAGCAGTAGTAACTTAGGAGAAACAATATGTAAAAGTTCGTAGGCACTGGATCGGTGACTTGTTGGATGATATTCATCATGTGACAGTTATAACCTAGGGCGATAAGGCACTAGCTCCAGTTCATCGATATAATGTAGGCATGTATTCCGTAAATAGTCATACGTGCTTTATTAAAAGAACTTGCATGACATCTTTTCTCCTACCCTCCCGTGGCAGCGGTGTCCATATTGGAAACTAAGGGATACTAAGGCCTCCTTTTAATAGAGAACCGGAACAAAGCATTAACACATAGTGAAGACATGAACTCCTCAAACTATGGTCATCACTGGGAGTGGGCGCAATTGTTGTCACTCCGGGGTTGCCGGATCATAACACGTAGTAGGTGACTATAACTTGCAAGATCGGATCTAGAACATGGATATAATGGTGATAACATAAATGGTTCAGATCTGAAATCGTGGCATTCGGGCCCGAAGTGACAAGCATTAAGCATAGCGAAGTCATAGCAACATCAATCTAAGAAAATAGTGGATACTAGGGATCAGGCCCTAACAAAACTAACTCAATTACATGGTGAATCTCATCCAACTCCTCACCGACTAGCAAGCCTATGAAGGAATTACTCACTCCTGGTGGGGAGCATCATGCAATTGGCGATGGAGAAGGGTTGGTGATGAAAAAAACGAAGATCCCCCTCTCCGGAGCCCCAAACGGACTCCAGACCTGCCCTCCTGAGGAAGAACAGGGCTTGGCGGCGGCTCCGTCCCGTGGATCGTGGTAATTCTTTCTCCTTAATTTTTTTTGCCGAAAATAGGAATTTATAGTGTCATGGTTGAGGTCTGCGGGGCCACCAGGTGGGTACAACCCGCCTAGGCGCGCTAGGAGAGGGGGCGTGCCCTGGTGGGTTCTGCCCATCTAGGGGCCCCTCTCCGAAAGGTCTTGGATCCAGAAATTCTTATATATTATATAAAAATTCCTCGCAAAGTTTTGTTCCATTCCAAGAACTTTTATTTCTGCACAAAAACAACACCATGGTAGTTCTGCTGAAAACATCATCAGTCCGGGGTTAGTTTCATTCAAATCATGCAAATTAGAGTACAAAACAAGAGGAAAAGCGTGAGAAAAAGTAGATACGTTGGAGATGTATCAGCTCCCCCAAGCTTGAGTATTCTATAGTCTCACCTAAATAGCTTGGCGTAATCATGGTCATAGCTGTTTCCTGTGTGAAATTGTTATCCGCTCTTGTTTGCATAAATAAGCTTAAATAGTAGCCTGGTTTGCCAATATTATAACTAACCATGTCAACAATAACTCTTAAAGGTTATAATGACTCATATCAATGACATAATCAGCTAGCGAGCGACAATAAGATATCTCAAACGACAACACGTTGTCAAAACAACCATGATATAATATGACAATAATGGTATC
>NC_053028.1:234234842-234331221 GCF_003073215.2 Triticum urartu
TATAGCTCCAAGTAAAGTTACCGATAGAAGTAGACGAAAGAGGGGATGCCTTCTGGGGCATCCCCAAGCTTTGGCTTTTAGGTGTCCTTAGATTATCTTGGGGGTGCCATGGGCATACCCAAGCTTAGGCTCTTTCCACTCCTTCTTCCATAATCCATCAAATCTTTACCCAAAACTTGAAAACTTCACAACACAAAACTTAAAGTAGAAAATCTCGTGAGCTCCGTTAGCGAAAGAAAACAAAAGACCACTTCAAGGTACTGTAATGAACTCATTCTTTATTTATATGGGTGTTATACCTACTGTATTCCAACTTCTCTATGGTTTATAAACTATTTTACTAGCCATAGATTCATCAAATAAGCAAACAACACACGTGTACGGAATCTGTCAAAAACAGAACAGTCTGTAGTAATCTGTAGCTAGCGCAAGATCTGAAACCCCAAAAATTCTAAAATAAATTGATGCACGTGAGGAATTTATCTATTAATCATATGCAAAAAGAGTTAACTAAATAGCACTTTCCAAATAAAAATGACAGCAGTTCTCGTGAGCGCTAAAGTTTCTGTTTTTACAGCAAGTTCAACAAGACTTTCCCCAAGTCTTCCCAACGGTTCTACTTGGCACAAACACTAATTAAACACAAAAAACACAACCAAAACATAGGCTAGATAATTTATTTATTACTAAACAGGAGCAAACAGCAAGGAATAAAAATAAAATTGGGTTGCCTCCCAACAAGCGCTATCGTTTAACGCCCCTAGCTAGGCATAACAAACAAGAATAGATCTAGGTATTGCCATCTTTGGTTTTCAACTTTTTAGTGGAATCAAGTTCGAATCCGGGAGGTTCTCTACGTTTCCCTTCATATTCTTAAATTTTTAGATCTAATGAATCCAACGGCTTATTGCAAAGGGTAATCAACATATTCATGCGGTGAATATTTCCACTAATGTTCTTAAGAGGTTCAAGAGATTTCTGCAAGATTTTAGTAACTTCAATATTTTTTCAAAAATTGTGTCTCTTCCTGGGTAGGATGAGGCCCCTTTTGTTGAGTTAGTGTTCCCACTATACCTTCTATAATTTCAGGTGCAATATAGTGATCGATTTCAACAAAATTGCCTTTGGCAACGCAATCCAAGAGTTGTCTATGAGACATATTTAATCCAACATAAAAATTGCGAAGAAAAATTCTCAGATTTATTTCAGAGGTACAATTACGATGAGATTCCATTATTCTCAACCAGGCATCTTTTAAGTTTTCTCCTAACCTTTGTTTAAAGTGAAAGATTTTGAACTCAGGGGTCAATGGAGAAGATAAGGGACTAGCCATAACGACAAGCAAACAAAAAGCAAGCGGGAAAAAAGAGGCAAATAGAGGGAGGATAGAGAGAGAGGGCAAATAAAACGGCAAGGGTGAAGTGGGGGAGAGGAAAACGAGAGGCAAATGGCAAATAATGTAATGCGGGAGATAAGGGTATGTGATGGGTACTTGGTATGTTGACTTTTACGTAGACCTCCCAGGCAACGGCGCCAGAAATCCTTCTTGCTACCTCTTTTAGCACTGCGGTGGTTTTCCCCGAAGAGGAAGGGATGATGCAGCAAAGTAGCGTAAGTATTTCCCTCAGTTTTTGAGAACCAAGGTATCAATCCAGTAGGAGGCTACGCGCGAGTCCCTCGCACCTGCACAAAACAAATAAATCCTCGCAACCAACGCAAATAGGGGTCTTCAATCCCTATAGGGCCACTTACGAGAGTGAGATCTGATAGATATGATAAGATAATATTTTTTGGTATTTTTATGATAAAGATGCAAAGTAAAATAAAGGCAATGTAAATAACTAAGTAGTAGGAGATTGATATGATAAAGATAGACCCGGGGGCCATAGGTTTCACTAGTGGCTTCTCTCGAGAGCATAAGTATTCTACGGTGGGTGAACAGATTACTGTTGAGCAATTGACAGAATTGAGCATAGTTATGAGAATATCTAGGTATGATCATGTATATAGGAATCACATCCGAGACAAGTAGACCGACTCCTGCCTGCATCTACTACTATTACTCCACTCATCGACCGCTATCCAGCATGCATCTAGAGTATTAAGTTAAAAACAGAGTAACCCCTTAAGCAAGATGACATGGTGTAGAGGGATAGACTCATGCAATATGAAGAAAACCCCATCTTGTTATCCTCGATGGCAGCAATACAATACGTGCCTTGCTGCCCTTACTGTCACCGGGAAAGGACACCGCAAGATTGAACCCAAAGCTAAGCACATCTCCCATTGCAAGAAAGATCAATCTAGTAGGCCAACCCAAACTGATAATTTGAAGAGTTGCAAAGATAACCAATCATACATAAAAGAATTCCGAGAAGATTCAAATATTATTCATAGATAGACTTGATCATAAACCCACAATTCATCAGTCTCAACAAACACACCGCAAAAAGAAGATTACATCGAATAGATCTCCACAAGAGAGGGGGAGAACATTGTATTGAGATCCAAAAAGAGAGAAGAAGCCATCTAGCTACTAACTATGGACCCGTAGGTCTGAGGTAAACTACTCACACTTCATCGGAGGGGCTATGGTGTTGATGAAGAAGCCCTCCGTGATCGATGCCCCCTCCAGCGGAGCTCCGAAATAGGCCCCAAGATGGGATCTCGTGGATACAGAAAGTTACGGCGATGGAATTAGGGTTTTGGCTCCGTGTCTGATCATTTGGGGGTACGTGGGTATATATTGGAGGAAGAAGTACGTCGGTGGAGCAACAGGGGGCCCACGAGGGTGGATGGCGCGCCTGGTGGGGTAGGCGCGCCCCCTACCTCGTGGCCTCCTGTTACGTGTCTTGACGTAGGGTCCAAGTCTCCTGAGTTGTATTCGATGAGAAAATCACGTTCCCGAAGGTTTCATTTCGTTTGGACTCCATTTGATATTCCTTTTCTTCAAAACCCTAAAACAGGCAAAAAACAACAATTCTAGGCTGGGCCTCCGGTTAATAGGTTAGTCCCAAAAATAATATTAAAGTGGATAATAAAGCCCAATAATGTCCAAAACAGTATATAATATAGCATGGAGCAATCAAAAATTATAGATATGTTGGAGATGTATCAGCCTCCTCTTCTCTGACATCGTCGTCCATACCGTCGATATTGTCGGAGTCGTAATCGAGCATGTCTGTTAAGTCCTCGACCGTGGCTATAAAGTGGGTGGTGGGTGGGATGTAAGATTCCCTGCTCTCAGCCCCTAGTCCGAGCTGGGCATAGTTCGGACGTTCCTCCTCTGTAATCATGAGGGATCAGATCAAGTACAGAGCCTCGCTTAAAGGCGAGGTTTGTCGAGGGAGAAAAGAATCCGTGGATTATGGCGGGAAGGGAATTCCTCGACCGAGCTCACACGATGCTGACTCCGAGAGTTTGGAGCCAGCGTTCGGGGAAGAGTTCGGCTTTGTGATGGTTGCCAGCGACACTGCTTCCTCTAGCTCTCCAGCACTGGGCCTAGTGGCCACCGGTAGTCCGGCGAGCTCAGGGAGCCCATCTTCAGACATGGCGATACGCTCTGGATCTAGCGCCAGAGAGGAGGTTGGGGGCGCAAATCCTTGGAAGATAAAGTCTCCTCGGATATCAGCGACATAGTCCAGATTTCCAAAACTAATCTGGTGACCTGGGGCGTAGCTGTCGATCTGCTCTAGATGGCCAAGCGAGTTGGCCCGCAGTGTGAAGCCACCGAATATGAAGATCTGACCGGGGAGAAAAACCTCCCATAGGGCAGCATCGTTGCAGATGATGGATGGAGCCATCGAACCTTCTGATGGCGACATAGTGGAACTCTCAATGAAAGCACCAATGTCGGTGTCAAAACCAGTGGATCTCGAGTAGGCGGTCCCAAACTATGCGTCTAAGGTTGATGGTAACAGGAGGCAGGGGACACGATGTTTTACCCAGGTTCGGGCCCTCTTGATGGAGGAAATACCCTACGTCCTGCTTGATTGATATTGATGAATATGAGGATTACAAGAGTTGATCTACCACGAGATCATTGTGGCTAAAACCCTAGAACTCTAGCCTGTATGATTATGATTGCCTCTACGGACTAGCCCCTCCGGTTTATATAGACACCGGAGGAGACAAGGCTTGTACAAAGTCGGTTACAGAGAAAGGAATCTTCATACCTGAACGCCAGGCTTGCCATCCACGCCAAGGAGAGTCCCATCCGGACACGGGAGAGAGTCTTCTGTCTTGTATCTTCACGGCCCATCAGTCTGGCCCATGTCCAACAGGTCGGAGGCCCGAGGACCCCTTAATCCAGGACTCCCTCAGTCGCTGACGCGGGCTCGGGGATGTGACCTGGGACGGGAGGGGGCAGCAACCGCCGCGTCCAGCTCATTTTGGGCCATGTCCATGAGGCCCCATTCCTCTTATTTTCTATCTCCTCCGGCTCAGAATCGACTTCACCAAACTTGAAGACTACTGGCAGATGATCATTCTGCGCCATGGCAGTGGAGGTCTGCGGGGGGGGGGGGGGGGGGGGGGGGGGCGGGGGGGGGGGGGGGGGGGGGATGGGAGGCCGCCTGTATTAAACAGCGGCTCGGGCGCCATTAATGGAGAGGAAGGCGGGCGGCCATGGAAGTCAAAAGGCTCGCTTCCCAATGAGCTTGCGCAGCATACAACTCGCACGCTTCCCGGTGAGCCTGTGCATTGGAGGACAACTTGCACGCCTCTCGGTCAGCCTGCACACCGGACTGCGCTCGCACGCTTCCCGTTCAGTCAATGTCAAGCAGCTGTCCGCATGGCACCTCCTACAGCCATTAAAACCAAGACACGTGGCGTCACGTGAATGGTTAAGAGAATGCACACGGTTTGAATTACACAAACGTTTGAGATATTAAAGTGGCAGCTATTTTTTCAAAATGCCTTTGTTGGTTGTCATTATCGAGTGCGCCTTCTCTCAAAGTGGACACGAAAAATACCACATCATGTCGGGTGCCATTCCATCATAGCATGCCAAGTTTCATGAATTTCACACGAGTTTTGGATTTACTAGAATTTAAAAACCAGGCATCTCAATGTTTTGTCGGCAATCAATGGTGCCCTGGTGTTTGAAATTCATTCCCATTTCTTGCATGGGACCTAAGCATGCACCCAAGGACACATATTTGATTTTTCAACCATTTATATGCACTGGAGCATGTGCATGTAGTTCAAATTTGAATTATGCACATAAATGCATTGAAAACTCAGTTAATGCATAAAAATGTCCAAACGAACCCCGAAAAATCCCAAAAATTGACACAACACTCTTGTTGTTCTATGTTGACACGACAATTTTTTTGGAAGCAATAACAGGCAGTGGATATTGTTTCGTCCCCAAAGGTGGGACGTTCCCTACCGAAACCATGATGCTTGTTGTGAGAAGCTTTGGTTTGTGAGAAGCATATACCCAAACCTGCCCCAAACGGGACACATTTTTTACCACAGCATGTTGACGCCGTTCCATCAAAGCATGCCAAGTTTCATGAATTTCAGACGAGTTTTGGATTTACTAGAATTTAAAAATGAGGCATCTCAATGTTTTGTCGGCAATCAATGGTGCCCTGGTGTTTGATATTCATTCCCATTTCTTGCATGGGACCTAAGCATGCACCCAAGGACACAAATTTGATTTTTCAACCAATTTATATGCACTAGAGCATGTGCATGTAGTTCAAATTTGAATTATGCACATAAATGCATTCAAAACTCAGTTAATGCATCAAATGTCCAAACGAACCCCGAAAAATCCCAAAAATTGACACAACACTCCTGTTGTTCTATGTTGACACGTGAATTTTTTTGAAAGCAATAAGAGGCAATGGATATTGTTCCGTCCCCAAAGGTGGGACGTTCCCTACCGAAACCATCATGCTTGTTGTCAGAAGCTCTGGTTTGTGAGAAGCATATACCCGAATGTCAGACGTGGTGCTCCGGCTAACCCTTAAGGTTCGAACAGTGGGGTGCGCGCGAAGTCTTTCCCTCCTACCGATCTACGCTCTAGCTCGCTAAGATCTTGCGGACGGACTCGACGAACTCAAAACACAGAAAGACACGGGGTTTATACTGGTTCGGGCCACCGTTGTGGTGTAATACCCTACTCCAGTGTGGTGGTGATGGATTGCCTCTTGGGCTGATGATGAACAATACAAGGGGAAGAACAACCTCCTAAGGTTGAGGTGTTCTTCTGCTTTTGGACTTGTGTCTATCTCTGGGTCTCCTCCTTCTCCCTCTTGCTATGGTGGTGGCTAGTCCTATTTATAGAGGCCCTGGTCCTCTTCCCAAATATCGAGCGGGAAGGGAGCCAACAATGGCGGGCTAATTTGAAGGGGGGCAGCTAGTACGAGCCATCCTGACAAAAGTAGTCTTCGCCTGCACAAAGCTCTGGTGGTGACGCCGTCTTGGGCTCCACGATGACCTCCGTCTTGCAGTCCGTGGTCTTGGTCTTGTTGCACCAAAATGGCAACCTTTGCCTGAGGCCTCGGTACTCCGCAGCTGCACTTGCCTCCTTTGCACCAAAGAGGAAACAAGGACGCTGCGCGCGCTGGCGCCCGCCTGGTGTCGATCATCATGGCTCACGTCACGAGAGCCTCCTGAGGTTTGCCTTGCCTTGATATCTCCACTCCTTGCGAGCCTGCCTGACTAGGCCGCTCCAGAGGAGGTCTTGCGTCATCCGCCTCCAGAGGCTTGGACCCTCACGAGGGTCTTGGATGCGTTGTTGATGAAGATGGGCTGTACGGCCTGCTGGCTCCGCCACACCGCGGGCCGCAGGCAAGAAAGTCTGGGGACCCCTGTTCCCAGAATGCCGACAGTAGCCCCCGGGCCCAAGGTGCGCGCGGGCTTGGCTTCACGGCGAAGCCAAGGGTCAAGTTCGGAGCACCGCGGGCCCCAGAAGCCTGCGGCCTCGGTTGACGCGTGGCGATTGATTGGACGTGGGCGTCTCCGCTTCCCCATGCTGCCTCGACGACTGCATGACTTGTCACGTCCCTGCGACATGCAAGGAAAACCATCATTACCTGCGATCGTTCTTCTGCTATAATTGGAGAGGGGGGGGGCGGAGCCCCCGTTGCCCATCTCTTCCTCGCTTGCTCGCTTCTTATTCTCTTCATTGCTTGCTCCAAAGGCACCTATCAGAAGGTTCTCTGCCAAAGAGAAGGGGAAAGCCCCCCGGGATGTCCCGGAGCTACTCCCGCCGAAGAAGAGGTCGACCCATCGCCGCGATGAAGCGGCGATGCAGGTGGTGAGGAGGCCTCTGATACGTCTCCGTCGTATCTACTTTTCCAAACACTTTTGCCCTTGTTTTGGACTCTATCTTGTATGATTTGAATGGAACTAACCCGGACTGACGCTGTTTTCAGCAGAATTACCATGGTGTTGTTTTATGTGCAGAAAACAAATATTCTCGGAATGACCTAAAACTCCACGGGAGGTCTTAGAAAAAATAATAAAAAATCCTTGCCAAATATGAAGACCAGGGGGACCACACCCTTTCCACGAGGGTGGGGGGCGCCCCCCCCTAGGGCGCGCCCCCCTACCTCGTGGGCCCCCGGGAAACCCTCTGACGCCAACTCCAACTCTATATATTTGCTTTCGGAGAGAAAAAATAAGAGAGAAGAAATCATCGCGTTTTATGATACGGATCCGCCACCAAGCCCTAAAACCTCTCGGGAGGGCTGATCTGGAGTCTGTTCGGGGCTCCGGAGAGGGGGATTCGTCGCCGTCGTCATCATCAACCATCCTCCATCACCAATTTCATGATGCTCACCGCCGTGCGTGAGTAATTCCATCGTAGGTTTGCTGGACGGTGATGGGTTGGATGAGATTTATCATGTAATCGAGTTAGTTTTGATAGGGTTTGCTCCCTAGTATCCATTATGTTCTGAGATTGATGTTGCTATGACTTTGCTATGCTTAATGCTTGTCACTAGGGCCCGAGTGCCATGATTTCAGATCTGAACCTATTATGTTTTCATGAATATATGTGAGTTCTTGATCCTATCTTGCAAGTCTATAGTCACCTACTATGTGTTATGATCCGGCAACCCCGCAGTGACAATAATCGGGACCACTCCTGGTGATGACCATAGTTTGAGGAGTTCATGTATTCACTATGTGCTAATGCTTTGTTCCGGTTCTCTATTAAAAGGAGGCCTTAATATCCCTTAATTTCCAATAGGACCCCGCTGCCACGGGAAGGTAGGACAAAAGATGTCATGCAAGTTCTTTTCCATAAGCACATATGAATATATACGGAACACATGCCTACATTACATTGACGAATTGGAGCTAGTTCTGTGTCACCCTATGTTATGACTGTTACATGATGAACCGCATCCAGCATAATTATCCATCACTGATCCGGTGCCTACGAGTTTTCCATATATTGGTTCTCGCTTATTTAGTTTTCCGTTGCTACTGTTACAATCACTAGAAAATACCAAAAACATTACTTTTGCTCTCTTTACTTTTGTTGCCGCTACCACCATTATCATATTAGTTTGCTACTAAACACTTTGCTGCAGATACTAAGTTTCCAGGTGTGGTTGAATTGACAACTCATCTTCTAATACTTGAGAATATTCTTTGGCTCCCCTTGTGTCGAATCAATAAATTTGGGTCGAATACTCTACCCTCGAAAGCTGTTGCGATCCCCTATACTTGTGGGTTATCAAGACCTTTTTCTGGCGCCGTTGCCGGGGAGCATAGCTCTATTCTTTGAGTCACTTGGGATTTATATCTGCTAGACACTATGAAGAACTTGAGAGATCCAAAAACCAAGATCTATCCCTCAACTACGAGGGGAGGTAAGGAACTGCCATCTAGCTCTGCACTTGATTCACCTTCTATTATGAGTAAGTTTGCGACACCTACACCTGCTTCTGCTATTCGTTCTGATATGTCGCATGTTATTGATGATGCCACTTCTGCTATGCATGATACTTATGATGAAACTGTTTCTATGCCTGCTACTACTGTGCCCCTTAGTGAATTTCTTGATGAACAAATTGCTAGGGCTAGAGAAAAAGAAATTACTAAATCTGAATACGATGATGATAGTGATGATGAGAATATGCCTGTTATTCCTGAAGGTTATCTTTTTGATAGGGAATCTTCTGTCGCTATTTCCGCTTGCAAGGATAGATATGAGCTTAAGAGGTTATTAATTAAATGGAACAAAGAATCACTTAGAGATAAAATGAGACCTGACCCTGCTTTTGCTACTTCACCTATATGTGTTCCTGATAAAGATTATGAATTCTCTGTTCATCCTGATATAATTACTTTGGTTGAATCTGATCCGTTTTATGGCTATGAATCTGAAACTGTTGTGGGACATCTTACTAAGTTAAATGATATAGCTGCCCTATTCACTAATGATGAGAGATCACGTTACCTCTATTTACTCAAATTATTTCCGTTCTCATTAAAGGGTGATGCTAAGATATGGTTTAATTCTCTTGATCCTGGTTGTGTGCGTAGTCCCCAGGATATGATTTATTACTTCTCTGCTAAATATTTCTCTGCTCATAAGAAACAAGCTGCTTTGAGGGAAATATACAACTTTGTGCAAATTAAAGAAGAGAGTCTCCCAAAAGCTTGGGGGAGGCTTCTCAAGTTACTTAATGCTTTGCCTGATCATCCTCTTAAGAAACCTGAAATACTTGATATCTTTTATAATGGACTAACCGATGCTTCCAGAGATTACCTGGATAGTTGTGCTGGTTCTCTTTTCAGGGAAAGAACACCTGATGAAGCTGAAATTCTATTGAATAATATGTTGACAAATGAAAATAATTGGGCACCTCCTGAGCCAGCTCCTAAGCCAACTCTTGCTCCAATTACTGAGCCTATTCCTAAACCAACTCCGAAGAAGAGAGGTATTCTATTTCTCAGTCTCGAAGATATGCAAGAGGCAAAGAAATCTATGAAAGAGAAAGGTATTAAAGCTGAAGACGTTAAGAATTTACCTCCTATTGAAGAAATACATGGTCTTAATATACCGCCTGTTGAAGAAACATATGATCTCAATTATTTATTCACTGAAGAACCTCCTGACCCCGATATCTCGACACAGGTAGTAAAGGTAAATTCTCTCTATAGATATGATAAAACTGAAGTGCCTCCTACTAAAATTTCTAGTCAGTGATTGGATGAGTTTGATAACTTTTTGTTTAAGCAAGATGACTTCAATGCTTATTTTGGTAGACAATTAAAAGAAAATGTTTATATGATTAGACGCTTGGGTGATTATATGGCTAATATTAAAGGTGAACTTAAACTTGTTAGCAAACATGCTTCTATGGTTACCACTCAAGTAGAACAAGTAATTAAGGCTCAAAAAGAAGTGCTTGGTGAAATGAATAGTAAGAAAAATGATTATGCTGTTAGAGTGGCTACTAGAACTGGTAGAATGACTCAGGAACCTTTGTATCCTGAAGGCCACCCTAAGAGAATCGAGCAAGATTCTCAAAGAAATAATATTGATGTTCCTAGTTCTTCTAAAAAGAAGAAGAAGAAAAATGATAGAACTGTGCAAACTTCTAGTGAACCTATTGCTGAACCACCTGATAATCCAAATGATATATCTATGTCTGATGCTGAAACACAATCTGGTAATGAACATGAACCTAGTAAAAATATTAATGATGATGTTCATGATGATGCTCAACTTAGTAATGACAATGATGTAGAAATTGAACCTGCTGTTGATCTTGATAACCCACAATCAAAGAATCAACATTATGATAAAAGAGATTTTGTTGCTAGGAAACATGGTAAAGAAAGGGAACCTTGGGTTCAGAAACCCATGCCTTTTCCTCCGAAACCATCCAAGAAAAGGGATGATGAGGATTTTGAGCGCTTTGCTGAAATGATTAGGCCTATCTTTTTGCGTATGAGATTAACTGATGTGCTCAAAACAAATCCTTATGCTAAATATATGAAAGATATCATTACTAATAAAAGAAAGATACCGGAAGCTGAAATTTCCACCATGCTTGCTAATTATACTTTTAAGGGTGGAATACCAAAGAAACTTGGAGACCCCGGAGTACCTACTATACCTTGCTCCATTAAAAGAAATTATATTAAAACTGCTTTATGTGATCTTGGAGCCGGTGTTAGTGTTATGCCTCTCTCTTTATATCATAGACTTGACTTGAATAAGCTGACACCTACTGAAATATCTTTGCAAATGGCTGATAAATCAACTGCTATACCTGTTGGTATTTGTGAGGATGTGCCTGTTGTGGTTGCAAATGTTACTATTTTAACGGACTTTGTTATTCTTGATATCCCCGAGGATGATAGTATGTCTATTATTCTTGGAAGACCATTTCTTAATACTGCAGGGGCTATTATTGATTGCAACAAAGGCAATGTCACTTTTCATGTTAATGGTAATGAGCATACGGTACACTTTCCGAGGAAACAACCTCAAGTTGATAGTATCAACTCTATTGGAAAAATTCCATCGATTATATTTGGAGGTTTTGAATTTCCTCTTCCTACTGTCAAGAAGAAATATGATATACTTATTATAGGGGATGTGCATATCCCCATTGAGGTAACTTAGTGTTATTCGAAATTTCTCCGGTTTCATGATTATCGGAATGAGTTTGTTAACAAGACTTGATCAACCTTGTTAGTGGATTCTTTTTGATGAGCATGAGATGGATGAAACTAGAATCACAAACTTCTGTACCCCTCTTTTTATTTTCTGTTATTTATATTAAATAAAGTAAAAATAGTATTTTTCTGTCTGTTCCTGACTTATCCGTGCAATATAAAATATCCCAAAAATAAAAGTCCTCAGAATGCCATGCCAATTTAATATGATTTTTTTGGGAATATTTGAGGATTTACTGTGCAAAAATTACCGTGGGAGGAGGTGCCACCTGGCCACGAGGGTGGTGGGTGCCCCCCCCCTATAGGGCGCGCCCCCTGCCTCATGGGCCCACGGTGGCCCTCCTCCACTTATCCCAGCACCCATCTTCTTCCTCTATCTCACACAAACCTGAAAAACCAACTCAAGCACGAGTTCCAACCACTTTTGCTGTGATTTTCGATCTCCTTGCTCAAGGCAGCTCTCGCAAAACTGCTTGGGGAGATTCTTCCTTGGTATGTGACTCCTCCATTGGTCCAATTAGTTTTTGTTCTAGTGCTTTATTCTTTGCAAATTTGTGCTACATAGGTGACCATGTTCTTGAGCTTGCATGTCAAATTTATATGGTTCCAAGTAGTTCTAATGCTTGATATAGGCTCTAGGCACTTGTAGGAGTAGTTACTATCAGTTTTATTGAGTTTGGTTTACTTTTATTTTGAAGTTACTAAAAATTTCAGAATTTTTTAGAGAAAAACAATATGTTTAGGAAGATGTTCCAAGGTGGTTCCTCTAAGAAGCAAGGACCCAGGATTGCTATGCGCGATGCTGACGAGGATCCACCAAGAGACGCTCCGGTAAGACCTTGTGAATGGGCGTTGGAAAATTTTATGGACCGTGCGGGAATTAAAGAAGAATTCAAATCATATTTGCGCAATGCCGGTCTTGAGGATTTTGAGGCTAACAAATGCCCCCAGTATCATGATCTCACAAGTTCATTTGTGAGGAGGTTTGAGTATTCATCTTCGCGTAATTCTCCTTCAGTCATGTTTGATCTCTATGACAAATCTTATACCATGGACTTAGAGGATTTCACTTCTGCTTGCGAACTTCCATCATGGGGTAGTGTTAGGGATCCCCCTAAATCTGAATTTAGAAACTTTCTTGCTAGTATAACTGTGGGGGAATCTAGAGATATAACGCAGGCTACCATAGGGAGCATTCACTTTCCTGCTATACATTATTTTGCTCTTTTCATCGGTAGATGCATAAATGCTAAGGATGAAGCATGTCACATGCGTGTCCCTGATCTTAGCATTCTTAGGAGTGCTGTGTTAGGAGACCAGTCTTATCATATGGGAGCCATTGTAGCTCGTAGGTTGCATCATAATAGACATAATGGAGATTTCTTTGGAGGAATATATGCAACCCGCTTAGCTCATTTTCTTGAGATAGACATTCGTGAGGGTGATATGGAGTTGCCCCCTGCATATTTAGATTATAACTCTATGGGTTCGCACCAGTTTGTCGAGAGGCCTGAATCACCTCTCTTATATCGTTTAATTTTTGACAAACGATGTGTTTTCCGTATTACTCTCCCTGCTCCTGCCTTCTTTGATTCACAGACAAAAGGAAGATATGTTATTACCAGAGAGGAGGCAGAAGAGTACGAGAGGAGAGCGGAGGCAGCTCGACTCCACGCTGCAGCTCAGCAGGCGATAACCGTTGCACATCAGTATGATCCCAACTATTCCTCTTCATCACAGTACGACCCCAACAACTATTATTATGGATATCCGCCAGGCCAGCCGTGGCCATAGACCAACTTAGGCCAAAAGCCTAGGCTTGGGGGAGTACGTATTTCTCACCGACATTACATTTATGTTCACACACACTCACTTCTAGATGTCGGTGCTCATACTTTTTCATTGTAATATCCATGCTAGTTTATTTTCTTTTTCCTGCTTTCTTCTTGTGTGCTTGTTAAACCTTAAGAAAAAACAAAAAAAAATTAGTAGTAGTTTATTTTTCTGCTGTAGTAGTAATAACTAAAAAGAAAACCCAAAAATATTTCCTGTTCTTCTTTTGCTTGTTGGGAGCTTTCCCGTGTAAATAGTTTTATTTCCTTTCTTTCTTTGGGGGTCAGTAGGAGACGACATAATTAAATTGTTAAAGTGGCTCTTATATGCATTATTGTTGAATTAACCAAAGAGCCATATTGCCTTGTCTTCTCCTATTTATTGAATGCTTGCAGATTCCAGCTTAGTCCAATGCACGTGCACTCTTATTATTATTCACACCGTTTGGTCGTGCAAGTGAAAGGCAATTATGATGATATATGATGGACTGACTGAGATAAGAAAAGCTGGTATGAACTTGACCTCTTTTGTTTTTGTAAATATGATGAGTCCCTCGTTCTTGATTCAGCTTATTATGAATAAACATGTTTGCAATGACAATTAGAGATCATAGTTGCTTGTTCCATGCTTGATTAGCTATGAGTTATAATGATTTACCTTGTATGCCAACATGCTATTGAGATGATTATGATGTGGTATGATGGGGTGGTATCCTCCTTTGAATGATTTAAGTGACTTGACTTGGCACATGTTCACGCATGTAGTTGAAACAAAATCAACATAGCCTTCACGATATTTATGTTCATGGTGGATTATATCCTACTCATGCTTGCATCCAATGTTTATTAATTTTAATGCATGTACATGGCTGTTGTCGCTCTCTAGTTGGTTGCTTCCCAGTCTTTTGCTAGCCTTCACTTGTACTAAGCGGGAATACTGCTTGTGCATCCAAATCCTTAAACCCCAAAGTTATTCCAGATGAATCCACTATACCTTCCTATATACGGTATCTACCTGCCGTTCCAAGTAAATTTGTATGTGTCAAACTCTAAACCTTCAAATAAACATTCTGTTTTGTATGCTCGAATAGCTCATGTATCAACAAAGGCTGTCCATATCTTCCGTGTTAGGCGGGTTATTCTCAAGAGGAGTGGACTCCGCTCCTCACTCACGAGAAAATGGCTGGTCATCGGGATGACCAGTCCCATGCTTTATGCAAACTAAATCAAAATTAATTGCAAACAGAACTCCCCCTGGGACCTGATTATGTTGGAGGCACTCGTTGTTTCGAGCAAGCCATGGATTGATGGTTGTTGGTGGAGGGGAGTATAAACTTTACCATTGTGTTTGGGAACCGCCTGTAATGTGTTTAGTATGGAAGATATCGCCATCTCTTAGTTGTTACGTTGACAATGAAAGTATATAGCTCAAAATACAATTTATCTCTATTGCAAAACCGAGCTCTGGCACCTCTACAAATCCCTGCTTCCCTCTGCGAAGGGCCCATCCATTAACTTTTATGTTGAGTCATCACCCTCTTATTAAAAAGCACTAGCTGGAGAGCACATCTGTCATTTGCATTCATCACTGTTAATTTATGTTGGGTATGACTGTGATTGGATCTCTTTTACCATGAATTACAATGTCTAGTCAGTCCTTGATCTTTAAAGGTGGTCTGCATTTATGTTTTGCGGTCTCAGAAAGGGCTAGCGAGATACCATCTTGTTATATTATATTATGATTGTTTTGAGAAAGTGTTGTCATCCGAGATTTATTATTATGACTTGCTAGTTGATTATGCTATTGATATGAGTAATTGTGAGACTTGAGAATTATTGCAAATGTGGTTAGTTATGATTTATGCTGAAAACCTGAATGCTGGCTTGACATAGTTACAACTACAAGAGCAAACAGAGTTTGTAAAAGTTTTTCTTTCTTTCTTTCAGTTTGTCAACTGAATTGCTTGAGGACAAGTAAGGGTTTAAGCTTGGGGGAGTTGATACCTCTCCGTCGTATCTACTTTTCCAAACACTTTTGCCCTTGTTTTGGACTCTATCTTGTATGATTTGAAAGGAACTAACCCGGACTGACGCTGTTTTCAGCAGAATTACCATGGTTTTGTTTTATGTGCAGAAAACAAATATTCTCGGAATGACCTGAAACTCCATGGGAGGTCTTAGAAAAAATAATAAAAAATCCTCGCCAAATATGAAGACCAGGGGGGCACACCCTTTCCACGTGGGTGGGGGCACCCCCCCTAGGGTGCGCCCCTACCTCGTGGCCCCCCTGGAAACCCTCCGACGCCAACTCCAACTCTATATATTTGCTTTCGGAGAGAAAAAAATAAGAGAGAAGAAATCATCACGTTTTACGATACGGAGCCACCGCCAAGCCCTAAAACCTCTTGAGAGGCCTGATCTGGAGTCCGTTTGGGGCTCCGGAGAGGGGGATTCATCGCCGTCGTCATCATCAACCATCCTCCATCACCAATTTCATGATGCTCACCGCCGTGCGTGAGTAATTCCATCGTAGGCTTGCTGGACGGTGATGGGTTGGATGAGGTTTATCATGTAATCGAGTTAGTTTTGATAGGGTTTGATCCCTAGTATCCATTATGTTCTGAGATTGATGTTGCTATGACTTTGCTATGCTTAATGCTTGTCACTAGGGCCCGAGTGCCATGATTTCAGATCTGAACCTATTATGTTTTCATGAATATATGTGAGTTCTTGATCCTATCTTGCAAGTCTATAGTCACCTACTATGTGTTATGATCCGGCAACCCTGAAGTGACAATAATCGGGACCACTACCGGTGATGACCATAGTTTGAGGAGTTCGTGTATTCACTATGTGCTAATGCTTTGTTCTGGTTCTCTATTAAAAGGAGGCCTTAATATCCCTTAATTTCCAATAGGACCCCGCTGCCACGGGAGGGTAGGACAAAAGATGTCATGCAAGTTCTGTTCCATAAGCACGTATGACTATATACGGAATACATGCCTACATTACATTGACGAATTGGAGCTAGTTCTGTGTCACCCTATGTTATGACTGTTACATGATGAACCGCATCCGGCATAATTATCCATCACTGATCCGGTGCCTACGAGTTTTCCATATACTGGTTCTCGCTTATTTACTTTTCCGTTGCTACTGTTACAATGACTACAAAATACCAAAAACATTACTTTTGTTGTCTTTACTTTTGTTGACGCTACCACCATTATCATATTACTTTGCTACTAAACACTTTGCTGCAGATACTAAGTTTCCAGGTGTGGTTGAATTGAAAACTCAGCTGCTAATACTTGAGAATATTCTTTGGCTCCCCTTGTGTCAAATCAATAAATTTGGGTTGAATACTCTACCCTCGAAAGCTGTTGCGATCCCCTATACTTGTGGGTTATCAGCCTCGATGCGAGCGATCTCCTCCAGGGTACCCGCTACCTTTGTACGCCCAAGCCGAGGGCTCGAGAGGATGAAGTGACGAGCAGCGCCGCCCATGTTGCATCCGGGGTCGCCGCGCCACGGCGACGCGTGCCGTCCATGCCGCGGACTCCTCGCGTGAGTTGGTGCTGTGGGTGCCGACGCCTCTGCTCTCCTGGATCCGCTTCCCGCGGTTCTTCTCCGACATGATGCCGTCGAGGGGGCCTCTCGAGCTCTGGCTGTAGCACACCGACTGCAGCGCTCCGGCGAACGGAGCGAAGATCAAAGCGGTCCCCACTGGCAAGATCTTCATGACCCGCGATTGGGGCGAGGTCGCATGGGTCTGTCGTGCGAGGGGCGCCCTCGCGATCCACTTCGAGTACGACGGCGCCTCCATGCTTTTCTTCAAGGTCTTTGACGCTGAGGGCCGTCGCCTGGAGTGCTGCGCCGGAGAAGAACGCGAGGTTGATGCGTGCTCCGCTCGCATCCACTCCAGCAGCAACAGCCCTTGGGAGTCCAGCAGTTCTCCTGAGCTCTACGAGAACCCGGAGACGAGCAACGACAGCTACGTCCCCCCGAGCTCTCGCCGTGCTCGGAGCAGGGTTGCGGCGTCCGGCCGCCGCCGCTGATCTAGATGGGGTTTGCGCCGGCCTCCCGTGGCCCACTGTTGATGATGGTGTCCGCCACGGGAGGATGTAAATAGGATCCCCCTTAGCATCATCTTTTGTTTCCTGCGAAGAATCATGAATCACCCCATGGGGGCATGTAAGGATCTGTAATGCCTTTGTACTTATCTTCCTTGTTATGAACATTTGATGAACGCGTGTCCTGTTTAGGCTGGGTCCCTCCTTTCTTTCCTCACGATAGCTTGTTGCTCTATGCTGACAGGTCCCGGTCCCAAGGCGGCTACAGCCATCGCTGGTATGCCAGGTCGCGATGCCGTGGTCAAGGCCATGAGGTGCGCGGCCTGAGGTCCAGTAAGAGCCCCTGAGGCGCGATGCTCAGGAGGTCCCCCTTAGCGCCCAAGCGGCTATGGTAAGGAAAGAAAGGAATACGACTTGGCCGCAACGGGGTTGCGGCATGGTGTGAGCGGCTACTAGGCCCAAAGCCGATCCGAGGGCAAGACTTATCTTGCTGACTTCGCGGTGATTCCTGGTGTTACCCTAGGGCTACACGCCAGCTTACGTGACATAGCTAGGCCGGTCCATGTGAGTTTTCCTTCTCCCGAGATCTTCTTAATGCTCTACGTCCTCTGGTCCCGGCCCTCGAGCGAGCTCAGCCACCACTGGTATGCCAGGTCATGATGCCGTGGTCAAGGCCGGGGGGTGAGGGTTGGAGAGCCAGTAAGAGCTCCTGAGTCGCGATGCTCAGGAGCCCCCCTTTTAATGCGCAAGCGAATCGCACGAGAGAAAAGGAGACTCGCGGTGCCACCTACTATCCTTCTCGCGGGGTCCCTGTGGGCGGGCACAAGAAGAAACAAGGTTTGCCGTTATTGCCGCCTGCCTGCCGCTGGTTGGTCCGGATGAAGTGAAGGCACTGAGGGCCTGGTGAGGTGACGTGCACGGCGCGTGCTGCGAGCCAGAGCTCGGCCACTCAGATTTGTCGGTCATGGCAGGGACGGACCCATGCACCAGCACCGTGCCTATGTAGAGGCCCCGAGGGAGGCAATGATCGAGCATGTCATAGCAGTTGGTAGGTTAAGCATGAAGAGCAGATCGACTTGGATAAATGCAGGAAGATATATGCCACTGGGTCTGGCCCAGGCGGCGTGGGGATGATGCAGCCCGAGGGGCGCCCCCAACAAGGTAAGCTAAAGACATAAGCAAAAGGGATACATGCCACAGGGACGGAACCATGTGGCCTGGGAATAATGCAGCCCGAGGGCCGCTCCCAGCTTAAATGAACTTGGAAGATGTCACCTGGTCCTGTAGACGAAGTAGAGCTGGTGCAGCTGAAGCCACAAGTTGAAAGGAATGACTCCTCATGAGCCACCGGGACCCTGAGCCTCGGGAGGCTCTGGGGGCTCAGGAGGTTCCCTGAAGACCGTTCCCATCTCCTCCAAATCAGCGTGGAAACTGGCCTCCTGAGCCACCAGGACTTGCCGCACGTTGCGCTGATAGGCCGATGCCACGCTCGGCAAGCCGAAGGGCATGCGAACATAGCTGTGCGGTGGACCCTCACAGCGGCCCGCACATGATGGCCAGAAGCGTTCCTAAGATGCGGCCCTGTTGAGCCCTGGGATGTCGATGCAGACGCGCAGTTCAGCACCCTCGCCTGGATGGTGAGCCGCGCTCGGTGAGCGGCTGTCGCCGCGCATGGCTCTCGCGTCTTGTAGCTCTCGGGTGGTCTTGGTGATGAACTCTTGGGTGGTGGGCACTCCTCGCCCTGTGCTCTCCTGAGGAAAGTGTGCCGTGAAGCACGCTTCCAAGTGGTGCCCAAGCGCCTCCCTCGTTAGGTTGGCATGGTCCGAGGCTCTCCAGGAGGGAGCCCCCAAGTCCTGCCTGAGGAGGGCGCTGGGCGCGCTTTCCTATGCGGTGGAGGGAGGCACCCCTGGAGCGGGCGCTGATCCTGATGAGGCTCCTGACGCGACGCCATCTTCTTGGGGTCCTGCGCGGCGTGGCAACTTCTTGGGGATGGTCTCCGGAGGGCCTTCACTTCTGCTGTCAGGGTTGTCGATTGCTGCGGCTTGGAAGGCGCGCTCAAGGGAGCGCACCGCATCCCTTTCTTCACATGGGACCGTGATGATTCCCCCCGCTTCCTGGCATCTTGAGAACGTTGTAATCGTGGTGAGTGACTGCCATGAACTTGGCCAGGGCTGGATACCCGAGGATGGCATTGTACGGCAGGCGGATGTGTGTGACGTCGAAGTCGATGAGCTCGGTGCGGTAGTTCTTGTGCTCCCCGAAGGTGACAAGCAGGCGGACTTACCCTATCGGTGTTGCGTAACCGTCGGTCACTCCTGAGAAAGGCTTGGTTGGCTAGAGCTGCTCATAGGGGACTTGGAGGTTGTCGAACGTGTCGACAGATAGGACGTTGAGCCCTGCACCGCCGTCGATGAGAGTCTTGGTGACTTGCACATTACTGATGACTGGGGAGCACAGTATAGGGAGTGTGCCAGCGGTGGCTGCACACTTGAGCTGATCGACCGAGTTGAAGGTGATGGTGCATTGGGACCACCTGAGCGGGCATGTGGCCTCGAGCTTGGGGAACGCCGCGTTCACATCGCGAGCGAACTGTTAGAAGATGCGCTAAGAGGCTGGGGCCTGAGCACCGCCCAAGATGCAAGCGATCACACACGGCTCCTGGAAGCCCCCAGCCCCCTCGTCCTGGTGGTGGTCGTCGTTCCTTCTCGGTGGCGGCAACTGGGGAAGACCGGCGTTGCCCTGGGGGCGATCCTCATGAGGCGGGTCCCTCCAGGCGCCCTCGCGAGGTTGGTCCTGCCAGCGGTCCTCACGAGGCCGATCACGCCACTCCTGGCGCGGGCCACGGTCATCCCAGCGCCCGCCTCCGCGTCCTCCTCCACGACCGTAGCCCCGGTCGTTGCGCTTGGGGCGTCGACCGAAGTGTCCTTCCCGTATGGCTCTAAGCTCTTGACAGTCGCTGGTGTTGTGGGTGTTCAGGTTGTGGAAGGCGCAGAACGGACGGACGTTCTTGGATAACTTGGGCTGATCTCTGCCTCGCTTGGTGTCGGGCTCCGCTGCGAGCACCACTGCCTCTTTGCGCTTCACGTCCTTGGCCTTGGCCTTCTTCTCCTCCACCTCTACAGCTGGCAGCTCAAGGAGAGAGAGGCACCCCTCCTCAGCTCTCGCGCACTTGGTCGCCAGGTTGAACAGCTCCTGAGATGTGCAAAGCTCTTCGTGGATAGCCAGCTCTTCCTTCACCCTGACGTCATGGACACCATCTAAGAACGCGGAGATGATGGCTTCGTCCGTGACCTTGGGAATCTTGAGGCGGGTGTTGTTGAAGCGCTGGATGTACTTCTGGAGGGTCTCTCCTGGCTGTTGCTTGATGCGGCGTAAATCGTCCGCAGCCGGTGGGCGGTCGCGAGTGCCCTGGAAGTTGGCGACGTAGCGATCGCGCATCTCGTCCCAGGAGGAGATCGAGCCATGCTATAGGTTCAGGAGCCAGGAGCGGGCCCCATCCTTGAGAGCCATGGGAAACCAGTTCGCCATGACTTTTTCATCGCCGTTGGCAGCTTCGATGCTCAACTCATAGAGCTGCAGGAACTCCGCGGGGTCGGCGGTGCCGTCGTATCGAGGAGGCAGATCTGGCTTGAACTTGCCTGGCCAGGCAACACTACGTAGCTTAGGGGTGAAGGCGCGGCAGCCGGCCGTGGTTGCCGGGCCCGCTTCGGAGGTGGAGCTAGGTCTTGACGAGGTCCGTGCTGCGCTGCTGCAGGCGGTACGCGGTCTTGACGAGGTGGCGCAGGGAGCGCCGGTGAAGCTTCTCGCGGCCGGCGGGATTTCTTGGCAACTTCTTTCTTCACGCGCGGGCGCCGGGCGCGGTGGATCACGTCGCGGAGGTGCGCGCCTTGGTGCCAAGGCACCGTCTTGGGGTCGAGGCGGTGGAGGTACGCCATGAGCCCCGTCGCCCGCGGCTGGTTGAGGGGGAGGCAGAGAGTGGGACGACATCGGAGAGCCCCCTGCGGCACGGACGAGCTCGGCGACGCGGTCGGGCCACTCCTCATAGAGGTCGTCGACGGGGCGGTAATGCAGGAGCTCGTTCACCGCGATGAGCGCGGCCCGCGCCTCCATGGGAGCGCGATGCGCGTGGGACGAAGAACCAGCAGGGGTGAGTGATGGAGTAGCGGTGCGGCCGTCCTGCCGCACCGAAGGATGCTGCTAGGACGCCTGCTGCTCGTTCCCCACCGGGTCGGTGGCAGCGTTGGCGGCGGGGGATGGAGAACGACGAGGTGGCCCGCCGACGTGAGCCGTCTGAGCGACGCGGGCGGCGAGGGCAGCCCAACGCTCAGCTCGAGCACGGCGAGCGTCCGACATGGAGACGACGGAGCGACGGACTGACGGAAAGGAAGCTACGACGCACCCCTACCTGGCGCGCCAAATGTCGAACATGGGGCTCCGGCTAACCCGTAAGGTTCGAACACTGGGGTGCGTGCGAAGTCTTTCCCTCCTACCGATCTACGCTCTAGCTCGCTAAGATCTTGCGGACGTTCTCGACGAACTCACAACACAGAAAGGCACGGGGTTTATACTAGTTCGGGCCACCGTTGTGGTGTAATACCCTACTCCAGTGTGGTGGTGGTGGATTGCCTCTTGGGCTGATGATGAACAATACAAGGGGAAGAACAGCCTCCTGAGGTTGAGGTGTTCTTGTGCTTTCGGACTTGTGTCTATCTCTAGTTCTCCTCCTTCTCCCTCTTACTATGGTGGTGGCTAGTCCTATTTATAGAGGCCCTGGTCCTCTTCCCAAATATCGAGCGGGACGGGAGCCAATGGCGGGCTAATTTGAAGGGGGACAGCTAGTATGAGCCATCCTGACAAAAGTAGTCTTCGCCTGCACAAAGCTCTGGTGGTGACGCCGTCTTGGGTTCCACGATGACCTCCGTCTTGCAATCCATGGTCTTGGTCTTGTTGCACCGAAATGGTAACCTTTGCCTGAGGCCTCGGTACTCCGGGGCTGCGCTTGCCTCCTTTGCACCAAAGAGGAAACAAGGACGCTACGCACGCTGGCGCCTGCCTGGTGTCGATCATCATGGCTCATGTCATGAGAGCCTCGTGAGGTTCGCCTTGCCTTGATATCTCCACTCCTCGCGAGCCTGCCTGACCAGGCCGCTCCAGAGGAGGTCTTGCGTCATCCGCCTCGCGAGGCTTGGACCCTCGCGAGGGTCTTGGATGCTTTGTTGATGAAGATGGGCCGTACGGCCTGCTGGCTCCGCCACGCCGCGGGCCGCATGCAGGCAAGTCTGGGGACCCCCGTTCCCAGAACACCGGCACCGAACCTGCCCCAAATGGGACAATTTTTTTAACACAACATGTTGATGCCGCTCCATGATAGCATGCCAAGTTTCATGAATTTCAGATGAGTTTTGGATTTACTAGAATTTAAAAACCAGGCATCTCAATATTTTGTTGGCAATCAAAAGTGCCCTAGTGTTTGAATTTCATTCCCATATCTTGCACGGGACCTAGAAATTCACCTGAGGACGCAGATTAGATTTTTCAACCAACCTTAGTGCATTGGAGAATGTGCATGTAGTTCAAATTTGAACTATGCACATAAATGCATTGAAAACTCAGTTAATGCATAAAAATGTCACCGAGAACCCCGAAAATTGACACAACACTCTTGTTGTTCTATGTTGACACGAGAATTTTTTAAAAGCAATAATAGGCAATGGATATCGTTTCATCCCCAAAGGTGGGACGTTCCCTACCGAACCAACATCCTTGTTGTGAGAAGCTCTGGTTTGTGAGAAGCATATACCCGAACCTGCCCCAAATGGGACAAATTTTTTAACACGACATGTTGATGCCGCTCCATGATAGCATGCCAAGTTTCATGAATTTCATACGAGTTTTGGATTTACTAGAATTTAGAAACCAGGCATCTCAATGTTTTGCCGGCAATCAACAGTGCCCTGGTGTTTGAATTTCATTCCCATCTCTTGCATAGGACCTAAAAATTCACCCAAGGACACACATGTGATTTTTCAACCAACCTTAGTGCATTGGAGCATGTGCTTGTAGTTCAAATTTGAATTATGCACATAAAATGCCTAGAAAACCCAGTTAATGCATAAAAAGGCCAAACAAACCCCGAAAAATTCCAAGATTGAACACAACACTCCTGTTGTTCTATGTTGACACTAGAACTTTTTTGAAAGCAATAAGAGGCAACGGATATCGTCCCGTCCGCAAAGGTGGTACGTTCCCTATCAAAACCATCATGCTTGTTGTGAGAAGCTCTGGTTTGTGAGAAGCTTATACCCGAGCCTGCCCCAAATGGGACTAATTTTTCACCATGGCATGTTGATGCCGCTCCATGATTGCATGCCTAGTTTCTTGAATTTCATACGAGTTTTGGATTTACTAGAATTTAAAAACCAAGCATCTCAATGTTTTGCCGCCAATCAACAGTACCCTGGTGTTTGAATTTCATTCCCATCTCTTGCATGGGACCTAGAGATTCACCCAAGGACACACACATGTGATTTTTCAACCAACTTTGGTGCATTGGAGCATGCGCTTGTAGTTCAAATTTGAATTATGCACATAAAATGCCTAGAAAACCCAGTTAATGTATAAAAAGGCCAAACGAACCCCGAAAAATTCCAAGATTGAACACAACACTCCTGTTGTTCTATGTTGACACTAGAATTTTTTTAAAGCAATAAGAGGCAACGGATATCGTCACGTCACCAAAGGTGGTATGTTCCCTGTCGAAACCATCATGCTTGTTGTGAGAAGCTTATACCCGAACCTGCCCCAATTGGGACAAAATTTTCACCACGGCATGTTGATGCCGCTCCTTGATAGCATGCCAAGATTCATGAATTTCAGACGAGTTTTGGATTTACTGGAATTTAAAAACCAGGCATCTCAACGTTTTGCCGACAATCAACAGTGCCATGGTGTTTGAATTTCATTCCCATCTCTTGCATGGGACCTAGAAATTCACCCAAGGACACACGTGCAATTTTTAAACCAACTTTGGTGCATTGGAGCATGTGCTTGTAGTTCAAATTTCAATTATGCACATAAAATGCCTAGAAAACCCAGTTAACGTATAAAAAAGGCCAAACAAACCCCGAAAAATTCATTCCCATTTCTTCCATGGGACCTAAGCATGCACTGAAGGACACGTATTTGATTTTTCAACCAATTTGTATGCACATGAGCATGTGCATGTAGTTTAATTTTGAATTGTGCACCTGAAATGGCTAGAAAACCACTTTAATGTATGAAATGTCCAAATGAACCCCGAATAATTCCAATTCTTTTACGACACACATACAGTTGCATGTTCACTTCAGATAAAAGGTCTAGCAATTCAAACACCGTCCATTGCCACTGTGACCCCATTTTGTAATTCAAATCAAGTAGATCCCACACAGTTTATTCTCACCAACTATGTGAGATGTAGTACAAAATATCTTGGAGCACTGTCGGTGTATAGTATGCCTATGGCTTATGCGAGAAGGTGCGTCGGCTACAGTCCACAGCCGGTGTGTCAAGCACACTAGCTCGCTCCCCCAAAACTCCCGCCTGTGCATCCCTCGCAATCAAAACATCTACCATCTGGAATGTTTTAGTGTTTGATAGCGCACGATTAGTATGTGCGGATCGTGTGCGATGTATGTTACTCCCACTCCGCTTCAGTCCCTGGGTTCAAATTTTCAGTAGCCCTGACATTTTACTCCCGCCTCTGCATCCCTCGCAATCTCAAAAATATCTGCTCGCCCTTGATCCAAATTTTTAGAAGCCCCGCCTTGTTACTCCCGCCTAGTAAAATTTTCAGTTGCCATAGTATTTCCTCAAACACAACCTCCGCTCACACAGACACACACAACCTTCGAAACCATTGGTAGGTCGCCGCCATCACTGGTGCCTCCATCCTCAACCTATGCCTGTGTGCCGGGGAGCTCGAGTAGCCAATGGCCAAAAATAGGTTTATCGCGGCCTTTTCGCCCGACACCAGCGAGGTGGCCGCCGAGGTGTCCCCGTCATCCTCCGCAGGCCTTCGCCGTCGCCGGTCCCCCGATCTGCCCGCTGCCGCACCCCTACGCCGGTTCGAGGACTTCCCCGTCCTCCCCCAGACCCAGCAGCCGATGATGTCCTACTTCGGGGTCCGGCAGCGGCGGTGGGGGACGTGGGTCACCGAGATTACAGATCGAGAGAACCACACCCGCTGGTGGCTCGGTAGCTTCCACACGGCCGAGCTCGCGGCCATGGAGTATGACTTCTGGCAGGTCTGCTACCATAGCATGGCATCTAGGCTCAATTTCCCCTTCGGCACACGTCTGGTACACCTTGTTCTGCTGGAGCCAGGGGTGGTGAGCTCGGCTATGGCGCGGGAGGACCGCGAGGCATGGGAGCGTCGAGCCCTAGGCCGCCGACGAGGCCTACATGCAAGAGCTCCACCGGCAGCACTCGGAGCTCGTGGAGGTGGAGTGGGCGATCTTTGCTGGCGTGGAGGGTAGCGACGTTATCGCACTCTCCTCTGATGATGAGGTCGAAGGCGGAGAGGATGGCGGCACGGATGGTGGCGAGGTTATCGCGCTCTCCTCTGATGACGAGGTCGAAGGCGGCGGCGACGGCGGCACAGAGGGTGTCGAGGTGGGCCCCGTTGTCGGTGTCAATACCGGCGGATCTCGAGTAGGGTGTCCCGAACTGTGTGTCTAAGGTTGATGGTAACAGGAGACAAGGAACACAATGTTTACCCAGGTTCGGGCCCTCTCGATGGAGGTAAATCCCTACGTCCTGCTAGATTAATATTGATGAGTATGAGGGTTACAAGAGTTGATCTACCACGAGATCGTAATGGCTAAACCCTAGAAGTCTAGCCTATCTGATTATGATTGTCTTTTCAGACTAAACCCTCTAGTTTATATAGATACCGGAGGGGACTAGGGTTATACAAAGTCGGTTACTTAGAAAGGAAGTAGTATATCCGGCCGCTTGCTTTCCATCCACGCAAAGAAGAGTCCTATCCGGACACGGGAGAAAGCCTTCCATCTTGTATCTTCACGGTCCAATAGTCCGACCCATGCCCAACAGACCGGACGCCCGAGGACCCCTTAGTCCAGGACTCCCTCAGTAGCCCCTGAACCAGGCTTCAATGACGAGGTGTCCGGCACGCAGTTTATCTTCGGCATTGCAAGGCGGGTTCCTTCTCCGAATACTCCAACGAATATAGTCTTCGAACAATGACCGTGTCCGGATCTGCAAAACAAGTACCACACACCACCGTAGAGAGTAAAATATTTTCACGAGTCTCATCTGCTGATAACTTTTTGTAACGTGACATCACAACTCTACTCGATTATTATTTCGAACCGTTTTTCGGCCTGCCACTTCGTATTTCAAGATGCGGTTTTATTGGCACGTCTTGTCAAAGCAGAGATCGTGTCCCCTTATTGCAGGATCCTCATCAGTACGGGAATGGGTAATCCAACCATGCCGCCTGCACGACCCCTAGGGAATAGGCAAGTTTCACGGCGAGTCTGGAGGCGTTTGATATTCACCGTCTTTATAAAGATATAAGGATTCATCTCCTCTACCCATGCCTTCTGTCCTTCCGTCTACCCACTCTCAAGCTCCAGTGCCCAAGTTCTCATCTTTCCTCCCCCAAGAAAGCACTCCAACCATGTCTGGAGAGCAGGGAAAGTAGATGGCCTCCACCGTCAAGGAGAAAGACATCACCCAACTTCGGGAGACCGGATATTTATCCAGGGAAATCGCCCACCGGCTTCCTGCCAAGGGACAGATTGTCCCCACTCCGGAGCCCCATGAGAGGGTCGTGTTCATCCGTCATTTTGTTTGCGGACTGGGATTTCCTCTCCACCTGTCGGGGATATACCCCGCGGTGTAAACCAACCGGAAGTATAACCCGGCCGGACTTGGCGGTTTACTTGAGACCCGGCTAAGACTTGACGATTCACTGGCGACCCGTTTGGACCTGGCGGTTTACAGTTCATTGGTAATCCGGCAGGCGGGTCAGAGGAGCGACAAGACCTGGTGGCCCAACGGGTGGTTCATGAAGGCCGGTTCATACTATGGTGGGCCGGTTTAACAGGAAAGGCATGAGGAATATTTACCTTACAAGGAGTTAAAACCAGGACTTGTATCGGTTTGTATTAGAGATAGACTAGTCCTAATCCTAATAGGACTCCATATGTAACCCTCCCCTTCAACATATATAAGGAGGGGCAGGGCTCCCCAAAGGAGGAGGAGCAAGAGAAAACAACCTTAGGGCTAGACACAAAGAGGAGAGCCGGTTTACGGCGACTCCCATGTGATGATAATGAGACCTAACCTCAAACAGCATGTAGGGTTGTTACCAGATGATGTTTCTCGGGGCCCGAAGCTGTCTAAATCCTTGTCTTGTGTTGCGTCTCTCGATTCCGCTCAACCCCTCTCAAGCTACTACAAAGATACATTGGCCTCACGACTAAGTCCTGACACTAAGGACATCTGCCAAGACAATTCCACGACAGTTGGCGTCCACCGTGGGGCCTGCGCATGGTGGTGTTAAGTTTGTTATTTTGTGATCAGGAACATGATTATGTTTGGAGCCGATAGTACATGGTTTGAGATCGACAAAAGCTAGGGTTCCGTGCGTGCCATCGCACGTGACCTATTGATCCGTCGGTCCGAGTAATGTTGATTTCCGCCAGAACGGCCGAGCAATCCGGCGAAACCGAGACTGGTTCAAAGTACTTCACTGTCCGATTGCCGTTTTATGGACAGGGATCAGGTGACTTGCCTTCAGGCAGTCACGTTGTAACATGCGGGCACACATCCAGCGTCCATTACACATCCAACGGCCATCAGCAATCAATGTGAAAAAAGCTCCAGATCTAGCACACGCCCACACAGAGACGCCCCCACTTGTAGCAGGTAGATTTTTTTGAAGTACTAGTAATTAAGAGCAGATTTTAGTAGGACCGTTCCCAAAAAATATATCTGATAGAAACAAATGGACTGATTATGCATGAACATTAAAAAGAAATTAAAACTGATTTTTTTAATTCTGTAACCAGATCAAGAACCAAAGGCCAGCCATTAAGCAGTATTTTAGACATTTTGTAAATCTGATCTGGTGTATGAGTAAGGGCAACTCTAACCGACCGATCCAAACAAAGATGTCAAAGTTTGGCTTTGTCCGCCCGTCTATAGGTGCGCCCAACGCGCCAGGATGCATTTCGGATTGTGGTCATTTTTTGAATTAAAAATATATATACATTGCCACCCAAAGTCCCTTTATTACATTGATTAAAAATAAAAAATCATAATAAAACCTATATCTAGTGGCCATCACCAGGCGTGCGTCGCTATTCCCGGCGTACGCTGCCATGCTACTTCAGTCATGTGCTGCTATGCTACTCCTGGCTCCTGTGTCGGGAACACCGCACCTCGTCCCGACGCCGATATCGAGAACACCACACGGGAGCAGGCCCCAGCTGCTTTGTGCCGGGAATGTATCTGGTGCACCGGGCAATTGGTGCTACCAGTGCACCGGTCCTCCGTTGCACATTGTAAAATGTTTGAAAAAATGTAAAAGAATAGTGCATTGACACAATATCAATGTATGTTTTCATAAAAATTTAAATCAAAATTTGAAACATTGCTAGAGATAAAAAAATGACCAATTGCCTCGGTGCACCAGAGACGTTCCCGCTTTGTGCCGGCGTGCACAACTAATGCTGCTCCTTCCCCAGCGGCGTGG
Organism: Triticum urartu; assembly: GCF_003073215.2. Classification (NCBI taxonomy): domain Eukaryota; kingdom Viridiplantae; phylum Streptophyta; class Magnoliopsida; order Poales; family Poaceae; genus Triticum; species Triticum urartu. The sequence goes on from NC_053028.1 coordinate 234,264,173, forward strand.
CCGAGGCATCCGATCCCACCCGACGGGGAGCTGCTGCATCGGTGGCGTCCTGGAGTAGTAGCTGGCTAGCGAGTAGCTGCGGGGGGAGCCGCTGCCCGCTGCACCAGCGACATGGCTGGGGCGATACCTCGGCTGCTACTGGAGAGGTGTGCCACGTGGTGAGAAAGAAAAAAATAAATAAAAAGATGGGCGGGTGGATGGTAGGTGGGCCAGGCGGGACATGGAGCTGACGGAGGCGGACGAAAAGAACGCATAAAACATTCGCTTTGTGTCCGTCTCCAACCCAAATCTGAGTCAAATTTGGAACGAAAATTGGTCCGAACGAACACAGAACGGGCACAAAATAAAAATTAATTTTGCGTTGGCCTATCCATTTTTTCCGCGCGGACACACACTTGCATCGCTATGTTGGAGTTGCTCTTAATGCATAGCTGATGTTGGATGTACATGAAAACTACAAGTGTAGGCGTCTCCGTGTGTGCGTGTGCTAGATCTGGAGCTTTTTTCACTTTGATTGCTGATGGCCGTTGGATGTGTATTGAACGCTGGATGTGTGCCCGCATGTTACAGCATGACTGCCTGAAGGCAAGTCACCTGATCCCCGTCCCCGTTTTATACAGGGGAGCCAGCGCACGTACGAGCAGTCATCTTATTTCGGGCCTTGATGCAATTTTGAAAAATGCACATTTTTCCTAAATTCAAATAAAATAGCAAATAAAACCAAAATAAAATCTTATTTGATTTTTTTATTAAATCCTCAATATTTCTTTATTTTGGGAAAGTCATTTTATTCCCTCTCTCATATTTTGATAATAGAAATAATTGAAGATAAAATAAATAAAATCAAATGATCCTATTTTCAAAATTTGAGAAAACTCAAATATGAAAATAAAGAAATCCCCAACTCTCTCCGAGGGTCCTTGAGTTGCGTAGAATTTTCTAGGATCAACCAAAATGCAGTAAAATATGATATGCAAGGATGATCTAATGTATAACATTCCAAATTGAAAATTTGGGATGTTACGGTATCATCACGAGCGGCATAGATGATCACATCCTCAGTCGAGTGTGTCAATTGAGTCTGCCTGGCAGCACAATCAAGCTAAGCGTTGTGCTTAGAAAGACAGTCCATGCCGAGAATTAGATCAATATCCGAGTCACCAAGAACAATAGGAGAAGACATAAACTTATAGTCGCCCATCTCGATAGACACATCCGGGACGCAATTATTAGATGTCATCTGCTTGCGCGGGGACACAATCTTCAACGGAAAAGGAATCTTTTCGGTAAAAAACTCATGCTTGGCAACAAAAGGTCTTGAAATGAAAGAAAGCGATGCACCAGTATCAAACAATACTTTTGCAGGAAAAGAGTTAACTGGAAGGTTACCCATGATCACTTCTGAAGAATCCTCTACCCGAGCTGCATTCATCATGTTGACCTTAGCATGCTTGGGATTATGCTTGACCACTGAATTGCTGGCAGATCTCACAGGAGGAGGAGGCGGAAGGCGCCTTTGGTTGAAGCACTTGTTTGCATAGTGCCCTTTCTGCTGACACTTGTTGCAAGTAACCTCTGAGAGCGGACGGTGATAAGGAGCACTTGACCTTGGAGTATGAGACTGAGCTTTGTTCTGATAGCCTGGGTTGGGTGGGTGGGAAGATCCATTGCCACCTTTACTCTTCTGCTGAAAAGGCTGACGAAATGAAGAAGGAGGAGGCAACCAGAACTTCGGTTGCTTAGCTGCCACTTGTGATGAAGAAGAAGATTGAACTACATCCCTGACTCTCTTCTTAGATGCATCACACTTGAGCTGAGCAGCTTCTTGCTTTAGTGCCATGTTGTAGAATTGATCATACTTAGTCGGCTCAATAAGCATGAGAGCTAATTGCAGATCTTCTCTGAGGCCACCTCTGAATTGATAAATCATACTCTCTTCATCAGGGACGTCTTGTTTAGCGAAGTGAGCGAGTTTCTGAAACTGGGTATTGTATTGATACACAGACATGCTGCCTTGCTTGAGATTGCGGAACTCCTCACGCTTACTTTCAGCAACACATTGTGGGATGTGATGAGCTTTGAAGTCTTGGCGGAAATCATCCCAGGTAATCACATGACCTCCTCTGGAATCTCTGTATTGTTGATACCACTCAGCAGCTTGGTCTTTGAGTTGGAACGAAGCAAACTTGACAAAGTCCTCAGGCCTGACATTGCTACACTCAAAATGTTTGCAGATATCCACGAGCCAGTCATCGGCGTCTGTGGCCTCGACATAGTTGCTGAAGGACTTCGGCTGGTTTGTGAGGAACTGATTGAGGGTAGCAAACTGAGGTTGATTGTTGCCTTGGCCTTGATTTCCTTGGTTTCCTTGCCCTTGGTTGCGCTCTTGCAAGAGTTGCAAAGGCATCTGAGGGTTGGTGTTGGTGGCTGCCATGACAACTTGCCATGCCTCCGGAGGTCGAGGTGGTGGCGGAGGGTTCGAATTTCGACGCGTTGGAGCCATCCTGAAGAGGTTAACATCCATTAGCATCTTGAAAGACATACATTTAAGCTGAATCAAAGGATCGAAATTGCAACATATAGCCTTAATGAACGAATGAATTCCAAAGTAAATCATCACACTTCCATTAAGGTTGAGAAGCCATTTAGATAAAGGTAGATGAAATAAAGCAATAAGGTACGTATATGAACAAATAAGTGGTAAGGATTACCCAATCACAAACCAAATATCTGCGGGAAGAAATACTAGAGCTACTTGAATTCCCACCTATGAAACTCCCGAAACTTCTGGTTATGCAATTAGGTGTTGGGGATATAGGGGAAGCATAATATCTCACCCAAAACTAGCAAATCCTACATCCAGTTGTATCCATCCTTCAACACATAACTAAGAAACCTTCGGAAATCATTTACCTCAACCTTCGAAAAGCATCCGTCATGTACAGGGCAGTGCACATGACATACGAAGCGTCCCTGAGTCGGCATAGCCAAGGACTCTTTAAGACAAAACGAGACCACTGTAAAACCAACCGTGAATAGGCGGACCACTAGACGTCGAACACCAATTTCATATCATACATCTGTCAGAAAGATGTCCTAAGGGCTACTTGAATTCCCACTTATAAACTCCCGAAATTTTCCGGTTATGCAATCAGGTGTTGGGGATACAGGGGAAGCATAATATCTCACCCAAAACTAGCAAATCCTACGTCCAGCTGTATCCATCCTTCAACACATAACCAAGAAACCTTCGGAAATCGTCTACCTCAGCCTTCGAAAAGCATCCGTTATACGAGTTATGGCAATACTCCCGAACTCCCGCCCCAGTACTGGGTGGCGTCGGGGTTATCTCACCAACAACTGCATAAAAGAGATTTTCGATGTCGGCGAACTCTGGTATTCCAGAACTGCAACGATAAAATTGTGACGACAACACCTCGGAGCTCAACTCCCCGGTACACTGCCACAACCCCTAAATGTCAAGAGGCACCAAGAACAATGTTCTTGTCACAAAATCATCGAAACGATTCCAAGATTCCCGCGTGATCCTAAAAAAAATTCGTGAAATTTGAGGAGAGAAGAGTAAAAACTCTACGTCAGGAGGCCTCACCAGAGCGACGAAGGGGCTGAGGAGTAAAAAGAATCCTACTCTTCGATATATATAATCCTAAGACTCAAAATATTTTGTTCTAGATTCAACAACGTCAGCGATTCGATCAAGCAGGGGGCTCCTAAGTCGGGGAAGGCTCTGATTACCAACTTGTAACACCCACAATGCGGCAATATCTCCCACGTGTCGGGGCACGACTTAGAGGCATAGTCGCATGGTAGGAATGTCACAAGAGGGGTAATCTTTACACATCCCATGTACTGAATAAGAAAGGGATAAAGAGTCGGCTTACAATCGCCACTTCACACAATTCATAAATATATCATACATCATCCAGAATACAATCAAGGTCCGACTACGGAACCAAAATAAAGAAATACAACCCCAAATGCTAGATCCCCGGTCGCCCCAACTGGGCTCCTCTACAAATCATCCAGAAAAGAAACATAGTAACGACACGAATCCTCGTCGAACTCCCACTTGAGTTCGGTAGCGTCCCCTGCACTGGCATCATCAGCACCTGCGTCTGTTTGGAAGTATCTGTGAGTCACGGGGACTCAGCAATCTCACACCCTTGTGATCAAAACTATTTAAGCTTAAGGGTAGGAAAGGGTAGTGAGGTGGAGCTGCAGCAAAGCACTAAGCATATATGGTGGCTAACTTACACAAAAGAGAGCGAGAAGAGAAAGCAAAGCACGGTCGAGAAGCTAAAAGTGATCAAGAAGTGATCCTGAAGCTACTTACGTTCAAGCATAACACGAGACCGTGTTCTCTTCCTGGACTCCGCCGAAAAGAGACCATCACGGCTACACACGCGCTTGATTCTTTTTAATTAAAATAAGTTTCAAGTTCTCTACAACCGGCTATTAACAAATTCCCATCTTCCCATAACCGTGGGCATGGCTTGCGAAAGTTCAAACCCTGCAGCGGTGTCCCAACTTAGACCATCACAAGCTCTCACGGTAAACGAAGGATATTCCTTCTCCTGGGATGACCCGATCAGACTCAGAATCCCGGTTACAAGACATTTCGACAATGGTAAAACAAGACCAGCAAAGCCTCCCGAATGTGCTGACGAATCCCGATAGGAGCTGCACATATCTTGTTCTCAGGCCACACCAGATGAACACTACATACAACTAAAACCAACCCTCAAGTTTCCCCGAGGTGGCGCTGCAAGTGGCTCTGTTTTGGACCAACACTCAGAGGAGCACTGGCCCGGGAGTTTAAAATAAAGATGACCCTTGAGTCCGCGGAACCCAAGGGAAAAGGCTTAGGTGGCAAGTGGTAAAACCAAGGTTGGGCTTTGCTGGAGGAGTTTTATTCAAAGCGAACTGTCAAGGGGTTCCCATAACACACAACCACGTAAGGAACGCAAAATCAAGGAACATAACACTGGTATGACGGAAACTAGGGCGGCAAGAGTGGAACAAAACACCAGGCATAAGGCCGAGCCTTACACCCTTTACCAATTATATAGATGCATTAAAGTAATTAAGAGATAATAATGATATCCCAACAATAATCATGTTCCAACAAGGAACAACCTTCATCTTCACCTGCAACTTGCAACGCTATAAGAGGGGCTGATCAAAGCGGTAACATAGCCAAACAATGGTTTGCTAGGAAAGGTGGGTTAGAGGCTTGTCATGGCAATATGGGAGGCATGATATAACAAGTGGTAGGTAGCGTGGCATAGCAATAGAACGAACAACTAGCAAGCAAAGATAGAAGTCATTTTGAGGGTATGGTCATCTTGCCTGCAAAGTTCTCAGAGTTGAAGAAAGCTTGATCCTCGTTAGCATACTCAACAGGTTACTCGATCACGTACTCATCTCCCTACTCTACCTAAAGCAAGAACACAAGCAAAAGGACCAACAATCAATCATGGTGCAATGCACAATCAACATGATGCAAAACATGACATGATATGCGAGATGTGATATGCAATGCAGATGTGTGCTTCGGAAGGAAAAGAAATATCAAGGCATCAACTTGGCAAACCAAGTGTGCCGCTGGAAATATGAGATGATTTCGGTCGAAATCGATATAAGGATCACCGAAAACGGATGCACGGTTTGCAAATGGCAAGCAAAACAAGAATGGCACAATTCTGCGATTAACAGCACGATGCCATATAGAATGCAACAAGAAAATAAGCTACTGCACTCCAACATATCAACAAGGCATATGGCAGTGATGTACTCAAGATTCTTGAAAAAACATGAACACTGAGCTATGGCTAAATCATGCAAGAGTAGGTTCAAACAAGCATGGCAAAAGTGCAAAAGATATCAGCTTCACAGACTTGGTGAAAATACTAACATGCCAGGAATAACATCAGGAAGCCATGTTTAGAGCAAGAAAACAACATGCTACAGGAACAGATCATAGAAAACAAAGGCATGGCATGAATCTACTAAATGCATAGAACAAAAGTCCCTTACTGATCATGAGCCAAAAGGCACAGAAGATATGATGGCACCCATGTAAACATAGCAAGTTTTATTAACAGTTTCAGACTTAGCAGAAAACAGAGCATGGCATAAACAGAATTATGAAGGCATCTTTGCGATCTCAAATCACTCATCACAAAGACTTGCATGACAAGATAATCATAGCATCAGCAAGATGACATGTTCTTGAAGCTCACCATGGCAAGATCAAGTTCATATCATGCATGGATCACTAATAACAACCATGATAAAATTGCTTAACATGTAAATAATCTGCCAGGAACATTTTATAGCAAAAGTAGAGCAAGATTAATACATTCTAGGGCATTCCATAATTGCAAACATGGGCATGGATGGATAGAGCATAACCATATGTCCAAAACATACTTACTAAAGCAACTCAAAACAATCATAGATCTCACTGTAGCATCATGTTTACATGACATAAAAATAACAGCAGAACAAGGACTTGGCAAAATCCTAAGTCCCTGAAATCAGCAATATCACGAAGGCTACTTTGCATGCTTGTGCTAGTCACCACATAGATCACAAAAATACATGGGAAACACCCCTGTAAATATGGCATGGCATAGATCAAAACACATGTAGAGCTCATGCCCATATGAAGCACACAACAAATGTCACAAACAAGACATCATCACAATCTGCTAAGTAACAGGAGTAAACATTTTATAGCACTCTTGCATCAATGATTTGGGCATCAAGATGGACTCCAACAAGCATTCCACAATGGAATGAAATGAAGAGCATCTCCAACTGAACATTTTGATATATCATGTGCATGAAACGGAGCTACGGTCATGGAGTTATGATGGAATGAACAGGGCATAAAAACATTACAGAAACTGGGACTTATAGATATTTTACCCCGCGAATCTCAGATCTAGGGTTGCACGCTTCCCGATGCACGACGGATCTTGTCGGAGTAGACTATGCGGCGGCTGGAGCGGGGGGAGATGGCCGGAGAGGAGGGGACCGGCCGGAGAGGAGGGCGGAGTGGATCTCGATGACGCCGGCGGAGGTGTTCGGAGGTCCGCGCGCGGGCGGCCTGCGGTGGCGGCGAGGTGGCGGCGGCAGGCGCGGGCGAGGTGGCGGTGGACGGGCGCGGTCGCCCGCGGGCGGCGGCGGTGGGGAGACGGGCCGCGAGGGCCGGCCTAGGGCCCAGGCGGGCCGGCGGTGCGGGGGGCGGCGAGCGCTAACGTGGCGGGGGAGATTGGCTGGGAGCGGTGGCGCAGATGCGTCCGGCCCGATCCGGACATGTCCGGCGGCAGCGGGGGATGCGGATCTAGGGTTTGGATCCGGATTTGGAGGAGGGGTGCACATATTTATAGCTAGGATGAGGTAGGAGTGTCCATATGGAGTGTAGTTTTCGCCCACACGATCGTTATCCGACGACGGAGGACATGGGAGTGGTTTGGAAGGGTCACTGGGCCATTTTGAGGGGTGTTGGGCTACAATACACACGAGGCATTTGCGGTTCCCCGGTTAACCGTTGGAGTATCAAACGGACTCCAAATGGCACAAAATTTGACAGGCGGTCTACCGGTGGTGTACAAAGGCCACTTGGCGAATCTTGGTCCATTCCGAGAACGTTTAACACCCGCTCACGAAAAGAGACAAAAGGGGCACGCCGGTCCACGTAGGAGTGTCGGATTGCAAAACAGACAACGGGGAAAATGCTCGGATGCATGAGACGAACACGTATGCAAAATGAGATGCACATGATGACATGATATGAAATGCATGACATGAACAAAATGCAAAACAAAGACAAAAACCCAACCACGAAGGAAAATCTCATAACTTAAAGCTGAAAATGGCAGAGTTGGAGTTACAATTATGGCAAGTTACAACCGGGGTGTTACATGCCTCCATCTTCTTGGAGCTCTTTGTCTCGTGGGGATCAGCCTCCCGCGTCTGCTCCAATATCGGCAGATCTTTGCCTGGTTCTCCTTGGTCCATCATGAAAATGACGAATACTAGGAGACCACTGAAAGGAAAACACAATCGCAATGATAATGAAATAAAAAAGAGAGTGAGGATCGGTTACTGCTTTGCAAAAGTTCTTTTTTTCTCTGAACGGAAATATACCAACATCACGAATCCGCTTACCTTCCCTTCATTGGGAGAGAAGAACAGTGGCAGATGCGAGTGTTGCCTTTCTTGAAGACGGTGAGGGAGAAGGGGATTCAGCGAAGAGTGAAATGATGTTGCTTCGCCCGTCAAACTTAGACTGCGGGGAGGTGGGGTTTTCTGATACGACGGCTCGTTATTGCCGCACTATGACCGGGGTGACTCTCTGCCTGCACACTGCCTTCTAATTTGGTGGATGGCATTTGGGCCGGCGCGTTGCATGGCCCGCATGTCGGTGAACAAAAGTATAATGGCATTCAGTAGAGGGAGACGTTTCGAAGATCTAGGAGGAGCCAGAAGCGGTATTGTTTCCACTGTAGTAGTAGTAATTGTTTTTCTGGGTTGCTGTCGAGTGTCTCCACTGTACTAGTAGTAATTGTTTCTCTGGGCCCAAGAAAAAACATCCCATCCACCCTAGTAAATAGTAAAATCAATTCAAAAGTCCATATATTTACTAAATGAGAGGCGCTACCCACACCCAGCACATCGCCCCCCAAAAAACCTGGGTGTTCTTCTTCCTCCTCACTCCCACCACCTCACGTCAGCTCACTCCACTCGTACCCCGAAATTCCTCACCTCACTCCTACAGAAAACCCTAGCTCCCCTTCTTCCTCACTACTATAGAAAACCCCAGCTCCCCTTCTTCTTCACTCGCACTACAACTAGGCTCGTCATTCTTTACTCTGCTCAAATCCGTGAGCGCGACGCGACGCCCTCGAGGAAAATGGAGTCGGCTGACCCCAGCACCAAGAAGATGAGGCTCCCGCCAGCAGCGATGCCTGTTGTAGATCCCGCACCCGACAACGCGGGGAGAAGTGGCAACCCCGCCCCCACCGGATCCCAGGAACCCGTAGAATCTCGGGTGGACCGCATCAGCGATCTCCCAGACGCCGTCCTTGGGGAGATCATCTCGCTTCTCCCCACCAAGGATTGCTGCCGCACCCAAGTCCTCTCAATTCGGTGGCACCCTCTATGGCGTGTCGTGCCCCTTAATCTCGACTGTCGTCAGCTATCTCTCTTCAATGTTTTTGAAATCCCCAGAGCCATCATATCCTCCCACTAGGGCTCCGTTCAAAGCCTCTGCATCCCCTCATGCTACCTGAGCAAGCATACCATGCCCTGCACGATGGATGCCTGGCTGAAATCCCCTGAATTCACAGAACAACAGCTGCTTGAGTTCTACTATTCCCATGGAAATCACCTACCAGGTACCGAACGCCATCTACCTGTGCCCTCAGCATCGATGTCCATCTCGCAGTTTTCCTCCTCTCTCCACACCGCCACCATTGCGCTGTGCAACCTACTAGACAATCTGGTACTAAACCTTTGACTCCCATTTCTCAAGAAACTTTCACTTGTGCGGCTTCATATATCAGAAGCCTCATTGCGTAGCATCATCCACTCCAGTTGCCTTGCCCTGGAGTGCTTGGTGCTTGTTTTCACAGTTAGAATCGGTTGTCTCCAAATAAAGTCACCTAACCTTGTAAGAATTGGAATTTGTTTTGACGGAAGGTAGCTCATCATCCAAGATTGTAGGATAGAAAGTATGTCTATAGGGGGGTGTTGGGGAATGTTGCAGAAAACAAAAATTTTCCTACTCGTCTCACCAAGATCCATCTAGGAGTTCATCTAGCAACGGGTCATCAGATGCATCTACATACCTTTGTAGATCGCGCACGGAAGCGTTCAAAGAACGGTGATGATGTAGTCGAACACGACGTGATCCAAATCACCGATGACCAAGCGCCGAACGGACGGCACCTCCGCGTTCAACACACGTACGGGACGGGGAACATCTCCTCCTTCTTGATCCAGCAAGGGGGAAGGAGAGGTCGATGAAGATCCATCAGCACGATGGCGTGGTGGTGGATGCAGGGCGTCACAGTAGCAGGGCTTCACCTATACTACGAGAGAGAGACGTAACGGGGAGAGAGGGAGGCGCCAAGGGCTGAGGTATGAAGTCCCTCCTCTCCCCCACTATATATAGGGGTGCTAGGGGGGGCGCCGGCCCTAGTAGATGGAATCTACTAGGGGGGCGGCGGCCTAGGGTGGGGGGCTTGCCCCCCAAGCAAGGGGGCGCCCCCTTTAGGGTTTCCCCTCAACCCTAGCCGCATGGGCCCTAGGGGGTGGCGCCCCAGCCCACTATGGGCTGGGTTCCCTCCCACTTCAGCCCATGGGGCCCTCCGGGATAGGTGGCCCCACCCGGTGGACCCCCGGGACCCTTCCGGTGGTCCCGGTACAATACTGGCGACCCCGAAACTTGTCCCGATGGCCGAAACATCACTTCCTATATATAATTCTTTACCTCCGGACCATTCCGGTGGTCCCGGTACAATACTGGAACTCCTCGTGACGTCCGGGATCTCATCTGGGACTCCGAACAACATTCGGGTTACTGCATATACATATCTTCACAACCCTAGCGTCACCGAACCTTAAGTGTGTAGACCCTACGGGTTCGGGAGACAAGCAGACATGACCGAGACGACTCTCCGGTCAATAACCAACAGCGGGATCTGGATACCCATGTTGGCTCCCACATGCTCCACGATGATCTCATCGGATGAACCATGATGTCGAGGATTCAATCAACCCCGTATGCAATTCCCTTTGTCAATCGATATGTTACTTGCCCGAGATTCGATCGTCGGTATCCCAATACCTCGTTCAATCTCGTTACCGGCAAGTCACTTTACTCGTACCGTAATGCATGATCCCGTGACCAGACACTTGGTCACTTTGAGCTCATTATGATGATGCATTACCGAGTGGGCCCAGCGATACCTCTCCGTCATACGGAGTGACAAATCCCAGTCTTGATCCATGTCAACCCAACAGACACTTTTGGAGATACCTGTAGTCTACCTTTATAGTCACCCAGTTACATTGTGACATTTGGTATACCCAAAGCATTCTTACGGTATCCGGGAGTTACACGATCTCATGGTCTAAGGAAAAGATACTTGACATTGGAAAAACTCTAGCAAACGAACTATACGACCTCATGCTATGTTTAGGATTGGGTCTTGTCCATCACATCATTCTCCTAATGATGTGATCTCGTTATCAATGACATCCAATGTCCATAGTCAGGAAACCATGACTATCTGTTGATCAATGAGCTAGTCAACTAGAGGCTTACTAGGGACATGTTGGTGTCTGTTATTCACATGTATTACGATTTCCGGATAACACAATTATAGCATGAATAAAGACAATTATCATGAACAAGGAAATATAATAATAATGCTTTTATTATTGCCTCTAGGGCATATTTCCAACAGTCTCCCAGTTGCACTAGAGTCAATAATCTAGTTACATTGTGATGAATCGAACACCCATGGAATTCTGGTGTTGATCATGTTTTGCTCTAGGGAGAGGTTTAGTCAACGGATCTGGTACATTCAGGTCCGTATGTACTTTACAAATCTCTATGTCTCCATCTTGAACATTTTCACGAATGGAGTTGAAGCGACGCTTGATGTGCCTTGTCTTCTTGTGAAACCTGGGCTCCTTGGCAAGTGCAATAGCTCCAGTGTTGTCACAGAAAAGTTTGATTGGCCCCGACGCATTGGGTATGACTCCTAGGTCGGTGATGAACTCCTTCACCCATATTGCTTCATGTGCTGCCTCCGAGGCTGCCATGTACTCTGCTTCACATGTAGATCCCGCCACAACGCTTTGCTTGCAACTGCACCAGCTTACTGCCCCACCATTCAAAATATACACTTATCCGGTCTGTGACTTAGAGTCATCCAGATCTGTGTCGAAGCTAGCGTTGACGTAACCCTTTACGACGAGCTCTTCGTCACCTCCATAAACGAGAAACATTTCCTTAGTCCTTTTCAGGTACTTCAGGATATTCTTGACCGCTGTCCAGTGTTCCTTGCCGGGATTACTTTGGTACCTTCCTACCAAACTTACGGCAAGGTTTACATCAGGTCTGGTACACAGCATGGCATACATAATAGAACCTATGGCTGATGCATAGGGGATGATGCTCATCTCTTCTATATCTTCTGCCGTGGTCGGACATTGAGCTGAGCTCAATTTCATACCTTGTAACACAGGCAAGAACCCCTTCTTAGATTGATCCATATTGAACTTCTTCAATATCTTATCAAGGTATGTGCTTTGTGAAAGACCTATGAGGCGTCTCGATCTATCCCTATAGATCTTGATGCCTAATATATAAGCAGCTTCTCCAAGGTCCTTCATTGAAAAACTCTTATTCAAGTAGGCCTTGATGCTGTCCAAGAGTTCCATATCATTTCCCATCAATAGTATGTCATCTACATATAATATGAGAAATGCTACAGAGCTCCCACTCACTTTCTTGTAAACGCAGGCTTCTCCATAAGTCTGCGTAAACCCAAACGCTTTGATCATCTCATCAAAGCGAATGTTCCAACTCCGAGATGCTTGCACCAGCCCATAAATCGAGCGTTGGAGCTTGCACACCTTGTCAGCATTCTTAGGATCGACAAAACCTTCCGGCTGCATCATATACAATTCTTCCTTAAGGAAACCATTAAGGAATGCCGTTTTGACGTCCATTTGCCATATTTCATAATCATAGAATGCGGCAATCGCTAACATGATTCGGACGGACTTCAGCTTCGCTACCGGTGAGAAAGTCTCATCGTGGTCAACCCCTTGAACTTGTCGATAACCCTTAGCGACAAGCCGAGCTTTATAGATGGTCACATTACCATCCGCGTCTGTCTTCTTCTTAAAGATCCATTTATTTTCTATGGCTCGCCGTTCAACGGGCAAGTCAGTCAAAGTCCATACTTCGTTTTCATACATGGATCCTATCTCGGATTTCATGGCTTCTAGCCATTTGTCGGAATCTGGGCCTGCCATCGCTTCTTCATAGTTCGAAGGTTCACCGTTGTCTAACAACATTATTTCCAAGACAGGGTTGCCGTACCACTCTGGTGCGGAACGTGTCCTTGTGGACCTTCGAATTTCAGTAGGAGCTTGATCAGAAGTAACTTGATCATTATCATTAACTTCCTCTCTAGTCGGTGCAGGCACCCTAGGAACATTTTCTTGAGTTGCGCCATTTTCCGGTTCAAGAGGTAATACTTCATCAAGTTCCACTTTCCTCCCACTTACTTCTTTCAAGAGAAACTCTTTCTCTAGAAAGGACCCATTCTTAGCAACAAAGATCTTGCCTTCGGATCTGAGGTAGAAGGTGTACCCAATAGTTTCTTTTGGGTATCCTATGAAGACGCATTTTTCCGACTTGGGTTCGAGCTTTTCAGGTTGAAGTTTCTTGACATAAGCATCGCATCCCCAAACTTTTAGAAACGATAGCTTAGGTTTCTTCCCAAACCATAATTCATATGGTGTCGTCTCAACGGATTTCGACGGAGCCCTATTTAAAGTGAATGCGGCAGTCTCTAAAGCATAGCCCCAAAAGGATAGCGGTAAATCGGTAAGAGACATCATAGATCGCACCATATCTAATAGAGTGCGATTACGACGTTCGGACACACCGTTACGCTGAGGTGTTCCAGGCGGCGTGAGTTGTGAAACTATTCCACATTTTCTTAAGTGTGTGCCAAACTCGTGACTCAAGTATTCTCCTCCATGATCTGATCGTAGAAACTTGATTTTCCTGTCACGTTGATTTTCAACCTCACTCTGAAATTCCTTGAACTTTTCAAAGGTTTCAGACTTGTGTTTCATTAAGTAGACATACCCATATCTACTCAAGTCATCAGTGAGGGTGAGAACATAACGATAGCCACCGCGAGCCTCAACACTCATTGGACCACACACATCAATATGTATGATTTCCAATAAGTTGGTTGCTCGCTCCATTGTTCCTGAGAATGGAGTCTTGGTCATTTTACCCATGAGGCATGGTTCGCACGTGTCAAATGATTCATAATCAAGAGACTCTAAAAGTCCATCAGCATGGAGCTTCTTCATGCGTTTGACACCTATGTGACCAAGGCGGCAGTGCCACAAGTATGTGGGACTATCATTATCAACCTTACATATTTTGGTACTCACACTATGAATATGTGTAGCAATACGCTCGAGATTCATTAAGAATAAACCATTTACCATAGGAGCATGACCATAAAACATATCTCTCATATAAATGGAACAACCATTATTCTCAGATTTAAATGAGTAGCCATATCGAATTAAACGAGATCCCGATACAATGTTCATGCTCAAAGCTGGCACTAAATAACAATTATTGAGGTTTAAAACTAATCCCGTAGGTAAATGTAGAGGCAGCGTGCCGACGGCGATCACATCGACCTTGGAACCATTCCCGACGCACATCGTCACCTCGTCCTTTGCCAGTCTCCGTTTATTCCGCAGCTCCTGCTGTGAGTTACAAATATGAGCAACGGCACTGCTATCAAATACCCAGGAGTCACTACGAGTACTGGTAAGGTACACATCAATTACATGTATATCAAATATACCTTTGGTGTTGCCGGCCTTCTTATCCGCTAAGTATTTGGGGCAGTTCCGTTTCCAGTGACCCTTCCCTTTGCAATAAAAGCACTCCGTCTCAGGCTTGGGTCCATTCTTTGGCTTCTTCCCGGCAGCTTGCTTTCCGGGCGTGGCAACCTCCTTGCCGTCCTTCTTGAAGTTCTTTTTACCCTTGCCTTTCTTGAACTTAGTGGTTTTATTGACCATCAACACTTGATGTTCCTTCTTGACTTCTACCTCCGCTGATTTCAGCATTGAGAACAACTCAGGAATGATCTTTTGCATCCCCTGCATGTTGAAGTTCATCACAAAGCTCTTGTAGCTTGGTGGAAGCGACTGGAGGATTCTGTCAATGACCGCATCATCCGGGAGATTAAATCCCAGCTGAGACAAGCGGTTATGTAACCCAGACATAGTGAGTATGTGCTCACTGACAAAACTATTTTCCTCCATCTTACAGCTGAAGAACTTATCGGAGACTTCATATCTCTCGATCCGGGCATGAGCTTGAAAAACCATTTTCAGCTCTTCGAACATCTCATATGCTCCGTGTCTCTCAAAACGATTTTGGAGCCCGGCTCTAAGCTGTAAAGCATGCCGCACTGAACGAGGGAGTAGTCGTCACAGTGTGTGCCAAGCGTTCATAACGTCTTGGTTCTGTGGGACGGGGCTTCACCTAGCGGTGCTTGTAGGACATAATCTTTCTTGGCAGCTATGAGGATGATCCTCAGATTCTGGACCCAGTCCGTATAGTTGCTGCCATCGTCTTTCAGCTTGGTTTTCTCTAGGAACGCGTTGAAGTTGAGGACTACATTGGCCATTTGATCTACAAGACATATTGCAAAGATTTTCGACTAAGTTCATGATAATTAAGTTCATCTAATCAAATTATTAATGAACTCCCACTTAGATTAGACATCCCTCTAGTCATCTAAGTATTACATGATCCGAGTTAACTAGACCGTGTCCGATCATCACGTGAGACGGACTAGTCAACGTCGGTGAACATCTTCATGTTGATCGTATCTTCTATACGACTCATGCTCGACCTTTCGGTCTTCTGTGTTTTGAGGCCATGTCTGTACATGCTAGGCTCGTCAAGTTAACCCTAAGTGTTTTGCATGTGTTAAAACTGTCTTACAGTTGTATGTGAACAATAAAACACCCGATCATCACGGCGTGCTTCGAAACGACGAACTTTAGCAACGGTGCACAGTTAGGGGAGAACACTTCTTGAAATTGTTATGAGGGATCATCTTATTTACTACCGTCGTTCTAAGTAAACAAGATGCAAAACATGATAAACATCACATGCAATCAATTAACAAACGTGACATGATATGGCCAATATCACATAGCTCCTTTGATCTCCAGCTTGGGGTTCCATGATCATCTTGTCACCGGCTTGACACCATGATCTCCATCATCATGATCTCCATCATCGTGTCTCCATGAAGTTGCTCGCCAACTATTACTTCTACTACTATGGCTAACGCGTTTAGCAATAAAGTAAAGTAATTTACATGGCGTTTCTCAATGACACGCAGGTCATATAAAAGAATAAAGACAACTCCTATGGCTCCTGCCGGTTGTCATACTCATCGACATGCAAGTCGTGATTCCTATTACATTAGCATGAGCATCTCATACATCACATATAGATCATTCATCATTCATCACAACTTTGGCCATATCATATCACAAACCACTTGCTGCAAAAACAAGTTAGACGTCCTCTAATTGTTGTTGCAAGTTTTACGTGGCTGAATTAGGGTTCTAGCAAGAACGTCTTCTTACCTACGTTAAAGCCACAACGTGATTTGTCAACTTCTATTTACCCTTCATAAGGACCCTGTTCATCGAATCCGCTCCAACTAAAGTGGGAGAGACAGACACCCGCCAGCCACCTTATGCAACTAGTGCATGTTAGTCGGTGGAACCGGTCTCACGTAAGCGTACGTGTAAGGTTGGTCCGGGCCGCTTCATCCCACAATACCGCTGAAGCAAGAAAAGACTAGTAGCGGCAAGAAAGTTGACAAATCTACGCCCACAACAAATTGTGTTCTACTCGTGCAAGAAGAACTACGCATAGACCTAGCTCATGATGCCACTGTTGGGGAACGTTGCAGAAAACAAAAATTTTCCTATCGTTTCACCAAGAATCCATCTAGGAGTTTCATCTAGCAACGAGTCATCAGATGCATCTACATACCTTTGTAGATCGCAGCGGAAGCGGTTCAAGACGGTGATTGAATGTAGTCGTACGACGTGATCCCCAAACCGATGACCAAAGCGCCGAACGGACGCACCCTCCGCGTTCAACACACGTACGGGACGGGGAACATCTCCTCCTTGTTGATCCAGCAAGGGGGGAAGGAGAGGTTGATGAAGATCAGCAGCACGAACGGCGTGGTGGTGGATGCAGGGCGTCACAGTAGCAGGGCTTCGCTACTACTACGAGGAGAGACCGTACGGGGAGAGAGGGAGGCGCCAGGGGCTGGGGTATGAAGTCCTTCCTCTCCCCACTATATATAGGGGTGCCGGGGGGGCGCCGGCCTAGTTAGATGGATCTAACTCGGGGGCGGCGGCCTAGGGTGGGGGGCTTGCCCCCCAAGCAAGGGGCGCCCCCCTTTAGGGTTTCCCCAAACCCTAGCCGCATGGGCCCTTGGGGGGGTGGCGCCCCAGCCCACTATGGGCTGGGTTCCCTCCCACATCAGCCCATGGGGCCCCCCGGGATAGGTGGCCCCACCCGGTGGACCCCCGGGACCCTTCCGGTGGTCCCGGTACAATACCGGTGACCCCGAAACTTGTCCCGATGGCCGAAACAGCACTTCCTATATATAATTCTTTACCTCCGGACCATTCCGGAACTCCTCGTGACGTCCGGGATCTCATCCGGGACTCCGAACAACATTCGGGTTACTGCATATACATATCTTCACAACCCTAGCGTCACCGAACCTTAAGTGTGTAGACCCTACGGGTTCGGGAGACAAGCAGACATGACCGAGACGACTCTCCGGTCAATAACCAACAGCGGGATCTGGATACCCATGTTGGCTCCCACATGCTCCACGATGATCTCATCGGATGAACCACGATGTCGAGGATTCAATCAACCCCGTATGCAATTCCCTTTGTCAATCGATATGTTACTTGCCCGAGATTCGATCGTCGGTATCCCAATACCTCGTTCAATCTCGTTACCGGCAAGTCACTTTACTCGTACCGTAATGCATGATCCCGTGACCAGACACTTGGTCACTTTGAGCTCATTATGATGATGCATTACCGAGTGGGCCCAGTGATACCTCTCCGTCATACGGAGTGACAAATCCCAGTCTTGATCCATGTCAACCCAACAGACACTTTCGGAGATACCCGTAGTCTACCTTTATAGTCACCCAGTTACGTTGTGACGTTTGGTATACCCAAAGCACTCCTACGGTATCCGGGAGTTACACGATCTCATGGTCTAAGGAAAAGATACTTGACATTGGAAAAACTCTAGCAAACGAACTATACGATCTGCTATGTTTAGGATTGGGTCTTGTCCATCACATCATTCTCCTAATGATGTGATCTCGTTATCAATGACATCCAATGTCCATAGTCAGGAAACCATGACTATCTGTTGATCAACGAGCTAGTCAACTAGAGGCTTACTAGGGACATGTTGGTGTCTGTTATTCACACATGTATTACGATTTCCGGATAACACAATTATAGCATGAATAAAGACAATTATCATGAACAAGGAAATATAATAATAATGCTTTTATTATTGCCTCTAGGGCATATTTCCAACAGGGGGGTGATTAGACTACTTGACCAAATAAAAGCTTAACCTTTTCCCAATTTTAGTTCTTGGCAGATTTTAGCTATTGTAGGACAAGTCAAGCAATCATCACACAATTCAAGCAAGCATGCAAAGAGTATATTGGCAGCAGAAAGTAAAGCATGTAACTTGCAAGAATGTAAAGGGAAGGGTTTGGAGAATTCAAACGCAATTGGAGACACGGATGTTTTTCCCGTGGTTCGGATAGGTGGTGCTATCTTACATCCACGTTGATGGAGACTTCAACCCACAAAGGGTAACAGTTGCGCGA
The DNA here is from genome assembly GCF_003073215.2 of Triticum urartu. Taxonomy (NCBI): domain Eukaryota; kingdom Viridiplantae; phylum Streptophyta; class Magnoliopsida; order Poales; family Poaceae; genus Triticum; species Triticum urartu. Next base: position 234,282,967 of record NC_053028.1, read on the forward strand.
GTCCACGAAGGGCTCCACCCACAAAGGGTAATGGTTGTGCGAGTCCATGGAGGGCTCCACCCACGAAGGGTCCACGAAGAAGCAACCACCCACAAAGGGTCCACGAAGTAGCAACCTTGTCTATCCCACCATGGCCATCGCCCATGAAGGACTTGCCTCACTAGCGGTAGATCTTCATGAAGTAGGCGATCTCCTTGCCCTTACAAACTCCTTGGTTCAACTCCACAATCTTTTCGGAGGCTCCCAAGTGACACCTAGCCAATCTAGGAGACACCACTCTCCAAGAAGTAACAAATGGTGTGTAGGTAATGAACTCCTTGCTCTTGTGCTTCAAATGATAGTCTCCCCAACACTCAACTCTCTCTCATAGGATTTGGATTTGGTGGAAAGAAGATTTGAGTGGAAAGCAACTTGGGGAGGCTAGAGATCAAGATTCATATGGTAGGAATGGAATATCTTGGTCTCAACACATCAGTAGGTGGTTCTCTCTCAAGGTTGTGAAACCAAGGCTATGACCACCAAAAGCTATGGAGATCAAAGCAAATGGAGACCAAAGCTCTGATACCACTTGTAGGATCGAAAGTATGTCTAGAGGGGGGGTGATTAGACTACTTGACCAAATAAAAGCTTAACCTTTTCCCAATTTTAGTTCTTGGCAGATTTTAGCTATTGTAGGACAAGTCAAGCAATCATCACACAATTCAAGCAAGCATGCAAAGAGTATATTGGTAGCGGAAAGTAAAGCATGTAACTTGAAAGAATGTAAAGGGAAGGGTTTGGAGAATTCAAACGCAATTGGAGACACGGATGTTGTTCCCGTGGTTCGGATAGGTGGTGCTATCCTACATCCACGTTGATGGACACTTCAACCCACAAAGGGTAACGGTTGCGCGAGTCCACGAAGGGCTCCACCCACAAAGGGTAATGGTTGCGCGAGTCCACGGAGGGCTCCACCCACGAAGGGTCCACGAAGAAGCAACCACCCACAAAGGGTCCACGAAGTAGCAACCTTGTCTACCGCACCATGGCCATCGCCCACGAAGGACTTGCCTCACTAGCGGTAGATCTTCATGAAGTAGGCGATCTCCTTGCCCTTACAAACTCCTTGGTTCAACTCCACAATCTTGTCGGAGGCTCCCAAGTGACACCTAGCCAATCTAGGAGACACCACTCTCCAAGAAGTAACAAATGGTGTGTAGGTAATGAACTCCTTGCTCTTGTGCTTCAAATGATAGTCTCCCCAACACTCAACTCTCTCTCATAGGATTTGGATTTGGTGGAAAGAAGATTTGAGTGGAAAGCAACTTGGGGAGGCTAGAGATCAAGATTCATATGGTAGGAATGGAATATCTTGGTCTCAACACATCAGTAGGTGGTTCTCTCTCAGGACATATGAGTTGGAATTGTGGATGTGTTCTGATGGCTCCCTCCACGAATGAAGAGGAGGTGGAGGGGTATATATAGCCTCCACACAAAATCCAACCATTACACACAGTTTTCCAATCTCAGTGGGACCGAATCAACAAACTCGGTCGGACCGAAAAGGTAAACCTAGTGACCGTTAGAGATTTTCGGTGGGACTGACATGCAACTCAGTAGGACCGATATGGTTAGGGTTTGGGCATAACGTAATCTCGGTGAGACCGATTACACAAACTCGGTGGGACCGATTTTGGTAATTAGCTAACCAGAGAGTTGGTCAGGCAAACTCGGTGGGACCGATTTGCTCTTTCGGTGAGACCGAAAAGTTACAAAAAGGAAACACTGAATTTACATTGCAATCTCGGTGGGACCGATTCGCTCTTTCGGTGAGACCGAAAAATTACGAAAGGGAAACAGAGAGTTTGCAATCCCATCTCGGTGAGACCGAGATCCCTATCGGTAGAACCGAATTGCTACGGTTTGGCAGTGGCTTATGACAAGTGAAACTCGGTGGCGCCGGATAGGAAGAATCGGTAGGACCGAGTTTGGCTTAGGGTTTAGGTCATAAGTGGATATGGGAAAGTAGTTGAGGGTTTTGGAGCATATCACTAAGCACATGAAGCAAGAGGCTCATTAAGCAACACCTCATCCCTCCTTGATAGTATTGGCTTTTCCTAAAGACTCAATGTGATCTTGGATCACTAAAATATAAAATGAAGAGTCTTGAGCTTTTGAGCTTGAGCCAATCTTTTGTCCTTAGCATTTTGAGGGTTCCACTTTCACATCCATGCCATTACAATCATTGAGCTTTCCTGAAATAATCATCTTGGAATAGCATTAGCTCAATGAGCTATATGTTGTTATGAATTACCAAAACCACCTAGGGATAGTTGCACTTTCAATCTCCCCCTTTTTGGTAATTGATGACAACATATAGATCAAAGCTTCGACAAATGATAATAAGCATGAAATATATCGTCGCTTTGAGAAGTATGTGATAAGTAAGAGCTCCCCCTAAATTTGTGCATATTTAAAATTTGCTTTGGACTGCAAATGCACAAGGAGTTAGAGTCATGGGTTACTCTTCCATGTCACATACATCTTGGTGGAGCGCTTAAAATGATAAGAATGAAATACATGCACTCATCACCAAGAATAGTGAATGATCACATAAGATAGATAAGATAATAGCATTAAGCAAACATTAAGTGTAGCTTATGATCAAACACATGATCATCAATGTCTCACGAGCAAAGACATAGTATCTCACACAAAAGCAAACAAAGTTCGAAAAACCATCAAATAAAACAAGAGAGAAAAAAGCAACACTCTCTCTCTCGAAGCCTATGATCTATACATTTTTCTCCCCCTTTGGCAACAAGTTACCAAAAAGTTCCTAGAAAATGCATAGTGCTAGATCGACGCTCAGGCTTGATCTTCAGGTGGTGGTGGAGTCCGGATCACTCCAAGGACGAAGGCTTCCGTAGACGCTGAAGTAGACGCTGGAGTTGGAGCTGAAGTAGATGCTGGAGCTGGTGAAACTGAGGCTGTAGCTGGTGCAGAAGTGGTGGCTCTGGTGTCAGCAACTGGCACTGCGGACGACCTCGGACCTCGTGGCACTCTAGCAAAGGCATCAGTTGTAGTCCTGCCTCTCCTCTCCTGCATGTCATCCTGGAGCTGCTCCACTGCAGTATGAATCTCTGTCACCTTGACATCCAAGTCATAGAACTTTTGTTCCATGATTCTCTCTTGGCTTGCCTGGTTCTGAGTTTGGGTGGCTAGTCCTTTCTCAATCCGCAGGGTGGATGCAATTAGGTAACCAAGCTGCTCTTGTTTGGTTTTCAAGAAGTACTCAGATGCCTCCTCTTGAGTTGGCATCTTGGCAGCTTTCTCCTTCCTTGCCTTCTCCTTCTTGGCTTGTGCTTGGGCAGATGATGGTTCATTTTCAGTCATCACAACTTGATTGTCCTCAAAATCTGGACGGATGGGCAGGTGTTCCTTGTCCAATAAGTATATGCCCATGCCCATCTTTGAGTTAATGAGCTCCTGAATTTGAGGGGCATATCCACAGCTCCTCTTCTGATCAGCTGTTGTCCTCTTAATTGTCTCTACCATGAGGCTCATCACCGTGAACTTCTGTGGCACATCAAAGACATGTAGCAAATTGATCGCATGGCCTCTGATCATCTTGTGATCTCCAGACTTGGGCAATAAGGTGTGCCTCAGTATCCAATTTATGGTTGGCAGCCCTGACAGAAGATAATGCACAGACCCAAACTTGAAAGTATCAAGTGCCTCGTTTGGAATTTCCTTGTACATATTGGACATAGAGTTGTGGTCCATCTTCCTCTTGGCATAGATATCCAAGTCATCCTCATGCTCCTCTGGGGCATTTATGAGTTGTGCCCACTCAGCAACTGTAGACTAATATCTGGTTCCTTCTGACATCCATGTGATCCTCCCATCTGGATAAAAGTGTGCCGTGGAGTAGAATTGCATGATGAGCTCCTCGTTCCACTTTGTGAGCTTCTGCCCAACAAAGTCTGCAACTCCACAAGCACTAAAGCTGTCATACACTCCAGGGTAGTGTTCTTCATTGTCCTTAATGTACTGCCAGTCAACCCATCTCATATCACAAACAATTGGCTTCTTGTCTAGCAGCACTGTCTCATAAAAATCTTGCTGCTCCTTGGTGTGAAACCTGTAATCCACAGCAGTCCTTCTCCTTGAAGCATAAGGATCTGCTTCTCTCCACTTCCTCAGCCCTGAGTCTCTCCTGAGCTTCATGTCCTCAGCCACAGGATGAGCATCATTGTGGTCTGGGATCTTGGGCTTGAGCTTTCTGAGTACTTGCTCTTCCTCATCTTCTTCAACAACAGTCTCAGGCACTAGGGCCTTGTTCTTCTCAGCAGCAGGTATGCTCCTTGTATTTCTCTTTGGTGCAGACTTGGGCTTGGAGGCAGCTTTGGGTGCTTCTTTGGGCTTAGATGTGGCAGCCCCTGTCCTGATAGCATCACCCATAAGCTTAGGTGCCTTAGGTGCTGGTGCAGCAACCTCTTCTTCATCCTCTTCTTCCATGATGGAAGCCTTTCCAAGCACTCTGGCTACGGTCTTATTGACCCTTTCCTTCCTCTTCTTGCCTTCAGCAGCAACTGGCTCTTTGGGTGCAGGCTTTTCAGGAATCTGAGTTGAAGCTCTGGCCTTTGGCATAGGCTGCCTACCTGCTGGCCTTTTGATTTTTAACCCTGGCTTTGTGCCCTGTGCTGGCTCAATTCTCTTGGAAGTTGCTTCCTCTTCTGCCACATAATCCTCATCTTCAGAATCTGAAGTTCTCTTCTTCCTCTGTCTGGTGGCAGCTTTTGGCAGATTTCTTGGGGTACTCCTGCTGCCATCATCTGAAGAGCTGAGGGACTAGTGCCCTCACTCATGTGCACTTGCTGTTCTGACACATTCTGGTTGTCACTCTGATCAGACATGATGCAAACACTAACTGCTGACCCTGTGAATAGTTTATAGATGAGGTAGAATAGATGAGCATCACAAAATGCAGAGATTTTTGCAAAAGAATGATCCAAAAACTTAGTTTTAGTTTCCCACTGAAATCATCTCGGATCTACCGATTTTCAAACTCGGTGATACCAAAGCAGTTTTTGGAACCTAAACTAGTGAACTCGGTCAGACCGAGTCACAGTACGGTGGCACCGAGACTGCTAGGGTTTCACAAAGTTCCAAAATCGGTCACACCGATAAGTAATTCTCGGTCAGACCGAGTCTCACTTGTGCAATGGCATAAGCCAAATCGGTGGGACCGAGTTTTTCAACTCGGTGGGTCCGAGATGGTTTCGGCGGAAACCTAACCCTAAAATTTTCGAATCAAACCTAATCTATGAGCGCATTGACTGGATAGGAGTGTTTCAATCGTGGCAAGAATCATGATGATCACAATGTGCTAAGAATCAGATTGGGGAACAGCACAAAGATCGAGTCCATACCCTAGTTCAGTGGAGACTCGCTACGGCGGCAACGGCGGGGTAGAATTCCCGTTGACGGTGACGGAGACCAACGACTGGAGGCGGCTGGCGGCGAGGAGACGATCCGGAGACCATGTTGGCAGAGCAGGCTATCGCGCGGGCGAAGGGGTTCGGAGAAATTTCCAAATTTGCCCGTGACTATATATAGCCCGACCCTGTCGGTGTGACCGAGTGGAACGACTTGGTGGCACCGAGATGCAAAACTGTATACAGTTGTTGCAACTCGGTGTGACCGAAAGGTTCAAATCGGTTGCACTGAGATCGAAAACCTAGATCAACTTAATGATCTCGGTAGGACCAAAAGTGGGGTATCGGTCAGACCGAGAATCATAAAGAGGTTTTGGAAGTTTAAGTCTATGACGAATCGGGGACTCCAAGCGCTCCTCACACAGAGTGGTTCGAATCTGACTTGATCAAATTTTGTGATGTAGCATGAATAGAGTTTGAGACGAGGAAAGCATAGATAGCTAGAGGAGGTTCTTAGGCATTCTTGTCCATCCACTTGGCAAAAGGAAATAAAACCAAACAATCAAAACAACAAGTGGATGTCCTCGAATGAGTAAAATATGCAACCAGCATGCTCACACAACAAGATGGCAAATGAAATATGTGACAAGGCATGCACAACCAATTCTAGCATCTATCAAGAAATTTGCGATGACAAGGTCATCTATATATGAGTATATTGACTTAGGAATCAAGTGAGAACACTTGATCATAGGTCATACTCATCGTTCAAGCTCAAGTGGGGTTACCACTTTTACATAAAGCATTGTTGTGTTCACATCTTTAGAGTTGCTTTGGCTCAAGTCTTAGAGTAAAGCTCCCCCTAGATGTGATATCCCCCTTAGAGGGATGAACTAACCTCGGGTTTTGTCGATGATGACTTCATGTAGATGTTGAAGATGTGGATGCTCAATGTTGATGTAGATCACTTGGAGCTATCCATTTGAGTGAATTGCACTTTCAATACCTACATGGGTTAGTCCCACAAGGAACAAACAAGGATATCCATAGACATAGAGTGATGCACACACAAGATGATGTCCATGAAAAACTTTTAGGTTACCTTGTCCCTTGTCTTACCAACAAGAGGGTTTGTGACTCCTTGAACTAGTGCAAGATGTGGAAGTTGATTGCACTTGTTCTTGCCAAAATGATAAGAGTGAAGTATGTTGGTGGAGTCACCCTCAAGAACTCTCTAGTTCTTCTTCTTTTGGATCCACATCATCTTGATGGGAATCCTTGGAGTTGTAGTCGTACTTGATGAAGTGGAAATTGAAGTAGTCTTGGGAATCCACTTGACTAAGGTCTTCGGAGCTTCTTCAAATGCATCAATTTCCTCTTGAAGCTTGTCCTTGCCTTTTTGCTTGTAGTCTTGTGGTGGAAGATCATCTTGAGCTTGTGTCCCCTTGAAAGAAGTATCATACTTCTCTTGTTGAGGAACAAACTTTGTCTTGGGGTATTGATCTTCTTCCCACTCAACTCCATTGGCATTGAACTTTCGTTCAAAACCAACACCTTGATTCTTCCGATGCATTCCTTGCTTGCGCACAATTTCCTCGAATTGCTTACTCCCGGCAAGGCTTTTGTACACTCCTTTCTCTATAATTCCCTTCAATAAGCTATTTTCTTTCTCAAGTGTAACTTGGCTAAGAGAATCATTAGTGGAATCAAGAGAACTACTAGAAGCAACAATATTGGATTTAGCATGATCATTGTTACTGCTAGAGGAAGAATCTTTCTTGTTCTTGTTACTAGACTTGACTTGACGCATGTAAGTGGATAAGAGTAAACGCTTGGCAATGTAAGAAGAACTTTTCTTGCGGAGATCATCATTGATTGCTTTTAAGAACTCATGCTCTTGCTCAAGATTGAGCTTTTCAAAGCGTAATTTCTCATGAGCTCTTAAAAGTTCTCGATGATCTTCGAAGATAGTTTCATGAGCTAACTTAAGAGTGTTTAGTTCTTTAGTTAGAGCCTCAATCTTCTCCTTATCATTGTCATTCGTTTTATCTTGATTGGCATGATTAATTGACGTTTCATCATAGTATTCATCACTAGAGTTGTCAACAAGCAAATCATCACCTAACAAGTCATCTTCATCACTATTGAAATCAACATACTCGGGGTGTGTTACCTTAGGACCTTTGGCCATGAAGCATCTTCCAATTCCTTCATTTGGTGAGTCAAATATGTCGTAGGAATTGGTTGACACAAGTGCTAGACCGGCAACACCTTCATCTTGAGTATCTTCGGAGTCGGAGTGATAACTTCTCTCGGAGTGGCTGTCGGAGTCGGAGCCGGATACCCATTCACCAACATGAGCTTGATGTCTTCGTTTTGTGTAGCTCCTTGATGATTTTTCCTTCCTTTCCGAATCCTTGCTTCTCCGTGAGTATCTTCGTTCATAACGATCATCTCTACTCCTTCTCTCTCTTGGTGGTGATTCTTTGCTTCTTCTTTTTGGAGAATCTTCTCTTCTCTTGTAGGGAGCCGTACACTCATTGGAATAGTGTCCGGGTCTTCCGCAACTGTAGCAGTTTCGCTCTCGACTAGAAGATCTTTTGTCATTGTAGGACCTTGACTTGAAGCTTCTATCTTTGCTTCTACTCTTGTAGAACTTGTTGAAGTTCTTCACCATTAAGCTCAATTCTTCATTGAAGTTTTGTTTCTCACTTGATGATGTAGGGGCTTCACATGAGGCTTTGTAGGCACCACTTGATTTGTTGTGAAGTTCCTCTTTATCCTTAAGTGACATCTCATGAGCAACAATTCTTCCAATCACCTCCGTTGGCTTGAGATCTTTGTAATTGGGCATCATTTGGATCAATGTGCACATGGTATCATATTTTCCATCCAAGGCTCTTAGAATCTTCTTGATGATGAATCTATCGGTCATCTCTTCACTTCCTAAGCCGGCAATCTCATTTGTGATGAGAGCAAGCCTAGAGTATATTTCAGTGACACCTTCACCATCCTTCATTTTGAACTTGTCAAGTTGACTTTTAAGCACATCCAACTTGGATTCCTTGACGGAGTCGGTACCTTCGTGCATATCAATCAAAGTGTCCCAAATTTCCTTTGCATTCTCAAGACGGCTGATTTTGTTGAATTCTTCGGGGCACAATCCGTTGAAGAGAATATCACAAGCTTGAGCATTGTATTGCAACATCTTCAACTCATCCGCGGTAGCTTCACGGTTTGGTTCTTTCCCATCAAAGAAGTCACCTTGCAAACCAACACACACAATAGCCCAAACGGCGGGGTTATGTCCAAGAATATGCATTTTCATTTTATGCTTCCAACTAGCAAAATTAGTACCATCAAAGTAAGGACTCTCTACGGTGATAATTTCCCTCGCTAGACGCCATACTCTCCTAGGTTGTGAAACCAAGGCTATGACCACCAAAAGCTATGGAGATCAAGCAAATGGAGACCAAAGCTCTGATACCACTTGTAGGATCGAAAGTATGTCTAGAGGGGGGTGATTAGACTACTTGACCAAATAAAAACTTAACCTTTTCCCAATTTTAGTTCTTGGCAGATTTTAGCTATTTAGGACAAGTCAAGCAATCATCACACAATTCAAGCAAGCATGCAAAGAGTATATTGGCAGCGGAAAGTAAAGCATGCAACTTGCAAGAATGTAAAGGGAAGGGTTTGCAGAATTCAAACGCAATTGGAGACACGGATGTTTTTCCCGTGGTTCGGATAGGTGGTGCTATCCTACATCCACGTTGATGGAGACTTCAACCCACGAAGGGTAACGGTTGCGCGAGTCCACGGAGGGCTCCACCCACAAGGGTAACGGTTGCGCGAGTCCACGAGGGCTCCACCCACGAAGGGTCCACGAAGAAGCAACCACCCACAAAGGGTCCACGAAGAAGCAACCTTGTCTATCCCGCACATGGCCATCGCCCACGAAGGACTTGCCTCACTAGCGGTAGATCTTCATGAAGTAGGCGATCTCCTTGCCCTTACAAACTCCTTGGTTCAACTCCACAATCTTGTCGGAGGCTCCAAGTGACACCTAGCCAATCTAGGAGACACCACTCTCCAAGAAGTAACAAATGTGTGTGTTGATGATGAACTCCTTGCTCTTGTGCTTCAAATGATAGTCTCCCCAACACTCAACTCTCTCTCATAGGATTTGGATTTGGTGGAAAGAAGATTTGAGTGGAAAGCAACTTGGGGAAGGCTAGAGATCAAGATTCATATGGTAGGAATGGAATATCTTGGTCTCAACACATGAGTAGGTGGTTCTCTCTCAGAACATATGAGTTGGAATTGTGTATGTGTTCTGATGGCTCTCTCCACGAATGAAGAGGAGGTGGAGGGGTATATATAGCCTCCACACAAAATCCAACCGTTACACACAGTTTTCCAATCTCGGTGGGACCGAATCAACAAACTCGGTCGGACCGAAAAGGTAAACCTAGTGACCGTTAGAGATTTTCGGTGGGACTGACATGCAACTCGGTAGGACCGATATGGTTAGGGTTAGGGCATAACGTAATCTCGGTGAGACCGATTACACAAACTCGGTGAGACCGATTTTGGTAATAAGCTAACCAGAGAGTTGGTCAGGCAAACTCGGTGGGACCGATTTGCTCTTTCGGTGAGACCGAAATGTTACAAAAAGGAAACACTAGAGTTTACATTGCAATCTCGGTGGGACCGATTCGCTCTTTCGGTGAGACCGAAAAGTTACGAAAGGGAAACAGAGAGTTTGCAATCCCATCTCGGTGAGACCGAGATCCCTATCGGTAGAACCGAATTGCTAGGGTTTGGCAGTGGCTTATGACAAGTGAAACTCGGTGGCGCCGGATAGAAAGAATCGGTAGGACCGAGTTTGGCTTAGGGTTTAGGTCATATGTGGATATGGGAAAGTAGTTGAGGGTTTTGGAGCATATCACTAAGCACATGAAGCAAGAGGCTCATTAAGCAACACCTCATCCCTCCTTGATAGTATTGGCTTTTCCTAAAGACTCAATGTGATCTTGGATCACTAAAATATAAAATGAAGAGTCTTGAGCTTTTGAGCTTGAGCCAATCTTTTGTCCTTAGCATTTTGAGGGTTCCACTTTCACATCCATGCCATGCCAATTCATTGAGCTTTCCTGAAATAATCATCTTGGAATAGCATTAGCTCAATGAGCTATATGTTGTTATGAATTACCAAAACCACCTAGGGATAGTTGCACTTTAAAAGATGCCCCTTCACTTCAAAGGTTGATCCTTGATTCTAGTTATTCACTGTTGCAAATAACCGTCCTCTTTGCGCCTAAACTGGAGACCTTGGGTGCAATACATGATCTCTGTGCTCATTCCAATATGGTGTTTGGCTCCACAGTTCTTCAGGTAATTTACATTATCATCTACACTTGTAACCATAAGCTGCATTTTAAATTTCTGCGCATAAGTTATATGTCATATTGGAGTACACATTTTGTACTAATATTATGTTCTATGCTCAATGAAGAGTTTCTCCATGGATGGCCTATCAATGGTGCTAGATTCTGTCAAGATCTTATATATCCAAATGAATAGTTCTGATCTGAACAAGATTATTGGCTTGCTGCAATGCTTTCCATGTCTGGAGAAGTTGTATATAAAGGTGATAATTTCACGCACATTGGAAGCCCACATATAGTGTACTAGAATAACCATTCAGCTGTTGCTCTTTCGACACTATTTTTTTAGACCTTAACTGTTTTCAATCTTCATGTCTATTTAGGCAACAAGACGGGGTAAGAAAGTTATAACCAATTGATGGATTCGTAAGCATCGGGATTTTATCACTTCTCATGAGATTCGATTGAAGACAATAATGGTAGAACGATATGTAGCCAATCGTGCAAACACTAGATTTGTCACATTCTTCCTGCTGAATGTGAGGTTACTATTGTACATCAGGCTTAAGTTTATCAGCAGCATGGTTTTGACGGGTGGGGTATGTGCAAGAGCAAAAAAGGAGTTTCAGGTGGGCAAAAGAGCTTTTGAATGTGTCGGGCTTCTATTTACAACATATTGTGGTCATAATCCAGTAAATTTTATGACCTAGGATGTTCATTCTATGGACCTGACCGATCCATTTAACTGTGACTGCCGAAGACAGTGCTGAAGTTAGATGTTGTTACCCTTTTCAACCTGGGTTTTTTTGTAAACCTGATGAACAATTAACCCTCATGCTTTTTTTACAGTTTTTAAGATGGAGTTAGAAGTTCTTTCCCTTTCCAACTCGGTTGTGACTGTCATATTTTCTTTGAAGTAAGGCAAATGGCTTGCCAGTCATTTAATTTAGAGTGAAATATTGTAACAACTAACAAATCCCAACCAAGGGAAATAACATCACTCTCGCCGACTGCTTGAGCTCACTGTGCATTACAGAAACCAAGTGATTAGCCCCCACCAGCACCCACAAACTTATTTCGAACTAGCACATCAAATGGGCTGTAAATTTTTATAGGAAAGGCTGCATCACCATGACCGATTTGTATTCTGACATTTTGTCACATCCCTAGTTCTGGTATGACCTAGACTAGCTAGTCATTTGTGCATCATGTTTAAATTCCATTTAAATTTGAAATGGGGATTGTTCAAACCATAGCACTAAGTCAATCCATCTAGGCTTGATTAAAATCTTTTTCAAATAAACCCAAAATGTCCCTAAGAAAAGTTCATGATTTCTGGTTAAGGTGAAAACCTCTCCCAAAAATGATGAATATACTTTTAGGTCATCTTTGGATTTTTGAATTAACACAAAGTATTTGAATTGGATCCGTTTAAATGCTATATATATATATATTTATTTAAATGGTCCAAATATTTTGAAGTTATTTGTGGAGCCCTGAAATAATTCAGTTAATCTCCAAAATAATTTTCAGAATAATCTAAAATGATTTAGTTCCTAAACTAAATCAGAACAAAGAAAACAAAATAGTAAAAGAAAAATAGGAAAAGGAAAAGGCTTGCCTGGCCTTACCTGGCAGCCCATCTGGCTGGCCCAGCCCACCAGGGCAGGGAGGTCTTCTTCCTCCCGCCAGTCGGATGCACAGCGCGTGCCCGACGCGCGCATGGCCTCCGCACGCCACCTCCTGCCTCCCTGCTTGCTCCCGCGGCCCTGGAGATGCCACGCAGACCCCCTCGACTCTCTCTCACTCTCCCTTCGCTCTCTGCTCTCTCCCCTCCTCTGTTCCTCTCCCCGCAGCACACCCGAGCGCGCTCGTCGCCGCCGCTCGCTGCCACCGCGGCCACCGTCCACCACTCGCCTCGCTGACGCGTCCGGAAGAACCGCAACACCGCCCACGTCCCCTCCGCCGACTTACGCCTCGCAGGAGGCCCTGCTTCATCATCATTGTGGTCATCTTCAACCTCGGGCACCAGAGCCCCTCGCTGTCGATTCGCGCCGTTAAGGACGTCCCCGAGCCCACTGACCGACTCCACCGCCTCCCTGTGAGCTCCTGCTCCCAACCCCTCTCTCCCCGCCGTCGAATCCTTCCTCTAGCCCCCTGGCCACCGCGGCCGAAGCTCGCCGCCGCCGTGCCTCGTCGCCGTCGTGGCTAGAGCCATTATTGCTCGAAGCCAAGCACACCACTGTGCTCAACGCAGCTCCAGGAGCCCGCCCATCCTCTCAGCGAGCTTGCTAGCCAAGCGTAGCCTGCGCCCGCGCATAGCCATGCTCCGGCCGCCGCCTCGCTCGCCGCCGTTGCTATTTCCGACCACCTCATCCCCTCCCGCTTGCGTAGATGGATGCGGCCGAGCGCCCGCAACGCGTAGATGCCCTCCGCTGCGCGAATGGTCGCTGGAATAGAGATTCCGACAAGCCACCGCCGTCCTGTAAGGTCGCCGGCGACTTGATCCGGTGGTGCTGACGTGGCAGTAGATAGATTAGGGCCTAATCACTGCTTAGTTAACCTCTTAGTCACTGACAGTGGGCCCGACCCTGTTAATCGTTAGATTAGGTTTATTCTAAAACCTGTTACCTAACTGAGCCAATGACATGTGGGGCCCATGGGTCAGGTTTGACCTGGTCAGCCCTGTTGACTCGCTTACGTCATGCTGACGTAGAGCTGATGCAATAATTGATTTCTGGAATTATTTTAACTCAGGAAATTCCAGAATATGGCCTAAACTTCAAAAATTCATAATAATTCAACCGTAGCTCAGAATGAAATAAATTATATATGAAAAATTATCAGAAAAATGCAAGGAATCCATTTATGCTAGTTACATGCATGAAAAACCAACTTACACATGATGTATAAGTGTAAACATAATATGGGCATTTTAAATGCTTCATTTTGATTTGCATTTGAATCTTTGATTCAAATGGGCTTCAACCAACTTGGTAGCATCTTGCATTAGCCCAAACACTAGCATTTGCACATGTCATGTTCATGCATCATTTTGTTGCATTTGTTTGGGTGTTGATCGCCGGCACCGTTTCTTCTTGATAGGTTCCACTCCGGAAGGTGTTCCCGAGTACCTGTCAGAGGAGCCGTACCCTTCGTCGTTCTATAAGGCAAGCAACCCCCTTGAGCATTTCGATAAATCCACTCTCTCGCTCCTGCTCCTTATACTGCATTAGGACAACAACGATTCAAACTGCTAATTTCTGCTACGGTAGTTGAACCCATTCCTCTGCATGACCTGTCATTGCCATAGTAAATAGTTGAAACCCACTAGCATGAGTAGGAGTTGCTTGAGCCTTGATGTGCCTACTCATCCATGCTTGTTTTCTTTATGCCAGCTATGCTTAGAGTTGTGTCAGGTCTGATTCATCGGGAATGAATCGGAGTGGTGAACATGTCCTACCGATAAAGGCTAAGTGGGTGAACACGTTTGATAAAGGTAGCGATGAGAGGCCATGTAGGAGTACATGGTGGGTTGTCTCATTGGAACCGTCCCTAAGCACTGAGTTTTGTGTATGTTATCCAAGTCCAGTTACTACCGCACATTGGGTTCCGGTTATCCGGTCCCTCTCGTCTTATTAATCCACTTGATCTCTGTCCAGGAGTTGCAACTAGTTTCTGGCGTTTGTAGGTAGTGCTACTTGTCTACCTGGTGGTGTCCAATGGGACGGGCTTGGGACAGACTAGGCACCATGGCACGGTGTACCAAGTGGCACCCGGATGGTGGGCTTGGGAACCTTGCACACATCGTTTGGGGCTGTGAGCGACACCCCGGCCAGATCTCCTTGCGGATGGAACCCGAATAGGTGATAAACCTGGATGAGAGACTCGTGTGGTTAGTCAGGTCATGGCCGACACCCTCGCCTGGCTTCCGCTTGAAGGTTGCCGAGGTACATGACGTGTACAAGGCTATAAGTGGCGAGAGCGTGTGTGAAGAAGTACACCCCTGCAGGGTCAACATTATCTATTCGAATAGCCGTTTTCCTCGGATATGGAAACTTGGAGGACTTATGTAGTACATAGACAACTTGAAGTGGATACTCTAACATACGCAAGATAAGCGTGAGTGCTATGGATGGCCTTCTCGTAGGGAGACGGGAACGGATCCATAGTGGAGTATTGATATGGTGAATATGTGGACTCGTGTGCGTCTTCTCACCTCAAAGAAGTTTCTGATACTCGTAGTATAGGTTAGCCACTGAGTCAAAGCTGGCTTGCTGCTGTTAAAACTCCACCACCCCCTTTGTTGATAATGTTGCATATGTAGATAGTTCTGATGTAAGACTTGCTGAGTACCTTCGTACTCACGTTTGCTTATTTATGTTTTGCAGTTGGTTACACTAGTGACTTCGATGAGTAGCTTGTATCCCAGCTACGATTTTGTACCCTTGGGAGGGTCGTTTTTAGTCAGGCTTCTTAGTCTTTTCCTTTTGTAGTTGTCTGTACTCATACATGTAATGCTTCCATTGCTTGTATGCTCTGAATGATGGGTCATGAGACCCCTATTTGTATTGAATGCTATGTGGCTCTTCTGGCCTTTATCTATATGAGTTTGAGTTATGTTGTGATGCCATGTTGTACAACACATACTTGCATGTTATGCATACGTGTAATGTGTATTGCTATGTGTGGGATCCAACAACCTAGTTTTTTATCCTTGGTAACCTCTCTTATGGGGAAATGTAGTCTTGTGCTTCCATGAGCCATAGTAGTCCGCTACAGCCCAGTTCACTGGAGTCCTGCTAGCCCAGCACCACTGCTCCAGAACACTTGACTGGCCGGCATGTGATTCACTTCGTTCTTATGTCAGTCCCTTCGGGGAAATGTCACGCGGTGACATCCGGAGTCCTGCCTAGCCTGCTACAGCCCGGGTTCCCGGAGTCCTGTTAGCCCAGTGCTACAGCCCGGATTCATACGCTGTTGACCGACATGCTCGAGGTTGATTCATGTATGTGTGTCCCTATAAGTTAGTGCCACTTTGGGTTCACGACTAGTCATGTCGGCTCGGGTTCTCTGTCATATGGATGCTAGCGACACTATCATATACGTGAGCCAAAAGGCGCAAACGGTCCCAGGCCAGGTAAGGTGGCACCCGTGGGAATACCGTGCGTGAGGCCGCAAAGTGATATGAAGTGTTACATGCTAGATCGGTGTGACTTATGATCGGAGTCCCGACACATTTGGGACCCGCGAGGAAATAGCCTATCCAAGGTGGTGTCGAATTACTAGCCAGTCAACAAACGATTCTGCCTACCAGCCGTTGGATTGACATCCAACATCTGTCGTGTATCTTCTATCTCTTGTCTTCTTCTTCCTCCAGCCACCCAAACCAAACCACCCCGTCAGCTCTGCCTGCTCCCGCCTCCCATGGCTGGATGTGCCTCCGCTGCCCTACAGTACGTACCCTCCAACGTTGGCCAGTCACTCCCACTATTCCCCCACACGTCCTATTATTCTCCGGCGATGTCAGCCCCAACACGCACCCGCACCCGAACCAGTCAACCCTCGTACTCCCCTCCGCCTGCGACTAGACCAACGAATCTTCCACGGCTCCTGGTCGTTCTGTCCGAGGCCTCACCGTCGTCCTCCGCCTTGCGGCCTTGGTTCGCTCGCCGTGAGTGGTGTGCCACCCTCTTGCATTGTCAACGCCATCAACAACCGAGAGGAACAAGGAGATGACTGTACGTGGAGAGGATGACAGTAGGGACCCACCAGCATCCTGGCAGTACGCAAGCAAGTGCCTCTATATTACAAGCCCAAAAATATGGTTCCTCCTAATGGTTGGACGTCAGGGGCTCACACCATTGTCAACGTAGTCAATAAACGAGAGAATTACACTACGAGCGGCTGACACCAGGGACCCAGCAGGTCGCGTAGTTTTTTTTGAGGAACAAGCAGTTGTTTTTTATACTGGTTTTAGTGACAGATGAGGGTAACAACGGGGTTGTGCAGGGTCTGTGGCCCATCTAGCCAGGGTTTTATTTATGTTTACCACATCATGAGCCCAGTTGTGTTTCTTTCTTGCTGAAAATGGCTAGCCCAGTTCTATTGTTTAAAAGAAATACCCAAACGAGGCCTACTTGCTTTATCAGCCCTACTAGGGTGCAAATCTTTCAAGACGAGGAGAGTTTCATTCGGTTTGCCCAGAAATGGGCTGTACATTTTTAAAACACATTAAATTGGGAATTAGTTTCAATTTTTTTCGTTACAAGATTTTAAATTCCATTGATTTTTATGTGTGGACAATTATTTGGATTTTATATTTATATAAATTATTTTTCAAAATAGTTTGAATGTGAATCGATATTTCGGGATTAAAAACAGTTGACCGCACCGAAATATGCAGAAATTCGTATACTTTTTAACTGTGGCCACAATATGGGGTGTAATGCTAACAAAAAGAAGATTGGCTCCAAAAAAATTCTTAAGAATTAGCAAATGGGCTGTACATTATTAGAAATAATGCACACGAGAGCACTAACTGTTGGATGTCCATCCAATGGCTGCCGTGCTTCTTGAATCTCTGCTTTTCCTGCTCCAGCCGCTCAAACAAGCGCCGGCGGACTGCCTGCTCCCTCCTACCGCAGCCGGCTATGCTGCCGCGCAGGCCTCACCGCCCCACCGTACTCCCATCGCTGGCCTAGCCATCCCTCTACTCACCCACACCTGCTGTTATTCTTCGGGGATGGCAGACAAACCAGTAAACCCTCGTACTCCTCTGTGTGGGAAACAACTGCCGAGTCTTCCCTGGCTCCATGTCGTTCCCTTCCTAGGCCTCGTCATCGTCCACCACCCTGGTGCTCTCGGCACGGCCTGGTCAACGTGGTCAATGAACGACATCCATCGGAAGTGGAATGTACGTGGTGAGGCTGACAGCTGGGTCCACGGCCGCAAGCAAGGAAATGCCTCCTTATTACGCGCAAAATAATGATTCCTCCACCTGACAGCTAGGACCCACGGGAAGGGCTTGTGTATTTCGCGAAAAAATGTTCCCCCCACTGACAGGTCAGACCCACTAGCTATATCTTCGCACGCAAGGAAGTGCGTCCTTCTGATGCACAAAAAAATTAATACCCCCTGCTAGCTGGGACCCACCATAGTGGGTGGCTGACTTGTGGGCCTACTAAGTTGACGGGGATAGAGGGCTTTGTCAACTTAGTCAATATGAATGATTCTAGCTCCAGTGACCATCCGATGTCCATCCAACGACCATAGTGCTTCGTCAACCTCTGGTCTTCTTGCTCCAGCCGCCCAAAGCAGTGCCGGTCGTGCCGCCTGCTCCTTCCTCTCGTGGCCGGCTGTGCTGCCGCGGAGGCCTCACCGCCCCCATACTACTCCCACCGCTGGCCAGGCCATCCCTCCACTCACCCACACCCCCCCGTTATTCTGCGGCGACGGCAGCCTCACACCGCAGCCGAACCAGTGAACCCTCGTACTCCTCTTCGCGTGGGCATCCACTGTCGCGTCTTCCCCGGCTCCGTGTCGTCCCCTTCCTAGGCCTCGCTGTCGTCCACCGCCTTGGTGCTCTCGGTGCGGCGTGGTCAATGTGGTCAATGACCGACTTCCATCGGAAGAGTACTGTACGTGGAGAGGCTGACAGCTGGGTCCACGGCCGCAGCTGGTCCACGGCCACAGCCCAGTTTTTTGTGATTTGCCAAGTAAGTCGCTTTGTCAGGCCTATTGGGCTGCAAATCTTTCAAGATGAGGAGAGCTTCATTCGGCTGGCCAGGAAAATGGCCTAGCAGTAATGAGAAATGGGCTATACATTTTTAAAACACATCAAACCGACAATTAGTTTCAATTTTTTTTTCATTTCGAGATTTTAAATTGCATTGATTTTATGCATGGACAATTTGTTGGATTTTATATTGATATACATCTATTTTTAAAATCAGTTTGAATGTGACTCGAAATTTCGGGATTAAAAACAGTTCGGACCGCACCAAAATATGCAAAATTTCTTATAATTTTTTAACCGTGGCCACAATATGGGCTGTAATGCTAACAAAAAGAATATGGGCTCCAAAAAAAACCTTAAGAATTAGCAAATGGGCTGTAAATTATTAGAAATAATGGCAGATGGGTTGTATGTTGTTTTCCACAGATTTGAGGCTTTCCTCAAAAAAAGGCTGACGCACAAGCAATGACTATTGGATTTCCATCCAACGACCGTCGTGCTTCTTCACTCTCTGCTCTTCCTGCTCCAGCCGCTCAAACAAGCGCCGGCGGGACTGCCTGCTCCCTCCTTCCCGCGGCCATTGTGCTGCCACGCAGGCCTCACCGCCCCACCGTACCCCCATCGCTGGCCTAGCCATCCCTCTACTCACCCACACCTGTTGTTATTCTCCGGCGACGGCAGACGAACAAGTAAACCCTCGTACATTCGTACTCCCCTCCGCGTGGGAAACAACTGCTGAGTCTTCCCTGCCTCCATGTCGTTCCCTTCCTAGGCCTCACCGTCGTCCACCGCCCTGGTGCTCTCGGCGCGGCCTGGTCAACGTGGTCAACGACCGACATGCATCTGAATTGGACTGTACATGGAGAGGCTGACAGCTAGGTCCACGGCCGCATGTAAGGAAATGCCTCCTTATTACACGCAAAATAATGATTCCTCCACCTGACATCTGGGACCCACCAGAAGGGCCTCTATATTTCGTGAAAAATGTTACCGCCGCTGACAGCTCGGACCCACCAGCTATATATTCGCATGCAAGGAAGTGCCTTCTTATTACGCAAAAAAAATGAATACCCCCCCGACTAGCTGGGACCCAGTATAGTGGCAGGCTGGCTTGTGGGCCTACTAAGTTGACGGGGACGGAGGGCTTTGTCAACTTAGTCAATATGCATGATTCTAGATCCAGTGACCGTACGATGTCCGTCCAACGGCTATAGTGCTTCTTCAACCTCTGGTCTTCATGCTCCAGCCACGCAAACCAGCGCCGGTCGTGCCTCGTGCTGCTGCCTCCCGTGGCCGGCTGCGATGCGGCGGCGGCCTCACCGCCCCCTACTACTCCCACCGCTGGCCAGGCCATCCCTCTACTCACGCACACCCCCTATTATTCTGCGGCGACGCCAGCCTCACACTGTAGTGAACCAGTGAACCCTCATACTCCTCTACGCGTGTGCATCCATTGCCGCGTCTTCCCTGGCTCCGTGTCGTCCCCTTCCTAGGCCTCGTCGTCGTCCACCGCCTTGGTGCTCTCGGTGCGGCGTGGTCATTGTGGTCAACGACCGACTTCCGTCGGAAGAGTACTGTACGTGGAGAGGCTGACAGTTGGGTCCACGACAGCCGCAAGGAAGTGCCTCTTTATTACGCGCAAAATAATTATTCCTGTACCTGACAGTGGGGACCCACCGGACGGGCCACTGTATTTCATGAAAAAAATGTTCCCCCTGACTGCCGGGACCCACCAGCTACATCTTCGCACGCAGGGAAGTTCGTCCGGGCAAAAAAACAATTCGCCCCCCTGACTGTTGGGACCCACCAGCTATATCCTCGCATGCAAGGAAGTGCCTGACAGTCGGGACCCACCTGGTCGAAGCATACGTAGCATTGTCATTCTGGTCGCGAACATGTACGTACATACTGGTCGATGTAGAGCGTGCATGTGTCGTAGTTGAGGCGCGCATGTAGCATGTACACATAGGTACAGTGGCAGTGTGCAAGAAAGAAAATACGACCATGTATGTACATACGGGCGGGGTCTCGAACGCCTACTCGCGCATACGTACGGCCAGGGCTCGTGTACATGGCTGGGTTGGAACGGAGAAACTGCGTCGTCGTGTTCATGGGGAGGCAACGGAATGCATCGTGTTCATCGGGAGGCAACAGAACGCGTGGGAGCCAACCGGTTTGTATGGAAAACCGATAGAAAAACGAGGCCTGGCGTACTGCAGAACGGAGGAAACGGCCTTGTGTTCGACTGGCCACGTTCAAAACGGGATCATGTTCATCGGGAGGGGTATGGCGTACCGCAAAACGGAGGAAACGGACCTCCTACTGTCGAAACGGGGGTCCTGTTGATCGGGAGGGGTGTGGCGTACCGCAAAATGGAGGAAACGGACTTGTGTTGGAGCGCTACGGTCGAAACGGGGGCCATGTTCATCGGGAGGGGTGTGGCGTACCGCAAAACGGAGGAAACAGACTTGTGTTGGAGCGCTACGGTCGAAACAGCGGTCCTGTTCATCGGGAGGGGTGTGGCGTACAGCAAAACGGGACTCCACGGGATACTATTCATCTCCACCGTCGACCCCCTCCAGCCTCCACGGGCTACTGTTCATCCATCGTCGACCTCCTCTAGCCTCCACCTACGACTGTTCATCCACGAGCTCCTGTTCATCCAGCCTCCACCGCGCGCTACTCCACCGGCTAATGTTCAACCAGCCCTCTCCACGGGCTACTGTTCATCCTGCCCTCCACCTTCTACTGTTCATCCTGCCCTCCACGGGGTGGTCCTGTTCATCCTGCCCTCCACAGGGTCCTGTTCATCCAGCCCCAACCGGCTCGATCGATCGGGGTACTGTTCATCCAGATGCAACACCACGGGGTCCTGTTCATCCACCCCCACCAGGAACTATTCATCCAAACCCCCCAGCAACACTCACTGTTCATCCAGAGGCAGCATCGATCGCCTTCAGTTAGCAGCAGTAGCGAAGGAATCGCTCGATCGGGTTCAGTTAACAGCCATCGATCGATCGCTTGGGTTCAGTAACGCGTAGCCTGCAGTGCAATCACTCGAGTTCAGTTAGAGCCCAACGCCTCGCACCCACGCGCGTGCGTGTATGAGAGAAACACGCATCGCTCGGCCACGACCACCCACCGTAACCAGGAACACCCCAATATTTTCCTCTCCCTCGCTTCTACCACGGTTTTTTCCATCATGGACGGCCCAAAGAATGTCATTCAATTGCGTCTCCGGCCCGCCCAGGACGAAAAGCCCATTTTCTGTCATGATTTTTTGTCATAGAAGTAGGACCCCACTACATCTATGATGATACCGTGTTTTGTCACAATTATTGTCATAGAAGTGTCATAAGTATGACAGAAAAAAATTCGTTCGGCCCAAAATGTCACGGATGTGTCTTTTTTTGTAGTGAAAGTGACTAAGTGGCAGCCATTCACCACATGGCAGCATCTTTCTACAGGGAATACCTACAAACGACACCCGTCCTGTGACGTGTCGAGCGAGCAGTTGTGAAGCTGGCAAGATAGCCCGGCAAGGCTTGCAGGGCAAGCGACGATGTGACATTGAGCGGCGCATTTAGTGCGCCCTGTCAGCCTGCAGGGTTAGGTATGATAGCACTGCTTGCTATCTTATCAGTGTATAATGACTACTTTGCCATTGTGGTGACCCCTGGACCTATAAAAGGAGGCCCAATGGCAACCTTAACAAGGTTAGAAGGTTGGATACCCACGCATCCACACACGCGTAGCCACTGCCGCCCTGAGGCGACCCTACCGGGCAAGTGTACTACGCTCCACCACCATTCTCCCACCATCAATCCACCAAAGCAAGAGTAGGGTTTTACGCCTCGCGGCGGCCTGAACCTAGGTAAAATTGCTTGTGTGATCTCTGCCATGCTGCCCCACGCTCCTCTGCTCTTTGTGCAATGTGACATCCCCCCTGCCAAACCAGCAAGGGGCCCAAGGTCCCATAGGCGACCGTGGTTTCCCACAACATCTTTGGTGCGCCAGGTAGGGGGATCACTTGTGTGAACCTGAAAGCATGTGCAGCGCGTCATCTTCATCGCCATCTTTGTCTTCGATGACACCATCGACCATGGCGCCCAACAAGAAATCCGGTGCTTCGGCTCACCCGTCCACCTCGAAGGCTCCGCCGCCCGCAGCAACCAATGCTACGGGGATGCGGAGACGCGAGAGGATGTGGACGCTGCTGGGGGTGCGGTCGGAGCAAGAGGCGCCGTCACCACTTCACCCGCGGCCGAAGCAGGAGCAGGAGACACCGGAGGAGAGCAGCATCAGCACCCCGATGGCCATGCTCCACGAGGTATGGGTGAAGGGGTTACTCCGTCCGTACCCCTTCCTCTCGCCGGCGTGCACAGCCGCAGCGATGGCACTCGGTCCGGGGCGAATTGCCGCCTTCCGGCCGCTCCCACCATGGGAGCGATCGCAACGCATGTTCCTCCCTCGGGGCGAGTCAACCAAGTCGCTGCTCCAACGAAGCCGCTAGCCCTCAAGCGCCATCGCCACGCCACCATGCCATCCTGGTGGTGGACCCGCAACAGCGGAGATGTGGTACTGTCGCTGCTGGCACCGTCAGGAGCGGAGCGACGGTACGATCCACGTCGTCATCACCCATGCCATGTACAACTATGGTGGCCATGGCACGAGCTCAGCTGCTGCTAAGGTTTCCGCCAGCGGCCGAGCAGATGGCCGAATGACGTGCCACCATCCAAAGTCTGTTCGGTTTTGCCGAGGTTGGGGGCTCGCGGCGAGCTGGCCTGGCACAGCCTCCCCAAGCGACGATGACGGCTCATGCTGTTGGTCGTACGGAAGGGGCCACCCCCACGGTACAGTCCCCGCCACGGCAGCCAGCGCGAGCGCAGCAGAATCAAGAACCCGATGACGTCTCGATGGCCTCTTCTGACCCTCGAGCGCGTCCAGGCCGACGGCGAGCCACGGAGGACAGGCGAAGGGGTGACATGCGCATCGCCATTGAGCGACGCCGCGACGACCACCACCAGACCAATGGGTGTGATGGTCCCGATGTCGACGAGCCTGCACTCGATATTGGCGGGTGCCTACCTTTTGAGGTTGGGTGCCAACCTTTCGAGGTTGGGTGCCCTGCCTTTACTCATGAGCTACGACAAGTCCGTAAGCCATCCGTTCAAACATTCAAGCCAGAGGTACTCGAGAAGTATGATGGGAGGCTGAACCCGATAGAGTTTCTGAGCATCTATACCATCGCTGTTCAAGCTGCCAGGGGAAGAGATGAGTAGGTGTTTGCCAAGTACTTCCCTTTGGCTCTCAAGTCCAATGTGAGGTCTTGGCTAATGAACCTGTTGGAGCACTCCATTTCGCCGTGGGCTGACCTGTTCCATGAATTCATTGGCGCCTTCACGGGTGGCCATCAAGAGCCAGGGTGGCCCAACGACTTGCAGCTTCTCCAATAGAAAGAAGGAGAGACCCTTCAGAAGTATCTGCAGAGATTCGGCAAGGTCCATAGGAACATCCCGAATATCCATCCCGTAGCTGTGATAGATGCCTTCCAATCCAATGTGCGCAACCGCAGGATCCGTTCCAAGATGAACGTGAGGTTGCCCAAGACTATGAAGGAGCTTTACACATTGGTGGATAAGTGTGCTCGGATGGAGGAGGGAAGGAAGCTACCCGAAGAGGATGATTGCATCAATGTCGACTCGGAGGATGATGACGAATCCACCAGTTAGAAGAAGAGCAAGAAGCCCAAGGATAAGGCAGTCATGACTATTGAAGGATCGGGTACACCTAGTACCGACAAGAAGGCTACGACCGAAGCCCCCGGCAAGGAAGATGTTGTGTGCCCTGACTGCCAGGAGGCTGCAGCTGCCAAGAAGGCCAGGAACGGCGATGGGCCGTACTGCAAGATTCATCGGACCAAGGGCCACGATCTTCAAGAGTGTTATCAGGTTGAGCAACTCGTTAAGAGGCAGAGAGCAGAATATGAGAAGCGTGAAAAGGAGAAGGGTCAGAATGTCGCTGGTGGTAAGGGCCGAGGCGGTGAAGTAAATTGTCCCCGCAAGCCCCTTCGGAACAAAGGAAAACCCGCCAGAGGTCGAGAGAAGGAAGCTTGTAATGATGAGGGTGATGATGGGGATGAGGAGGAAACCAGTGAGGAGGAGTTCCAGAAGGCCGCTGACGCCCTGTGCATTGACGAGGGTACATCTCTGCACACCTCTCACCGCCAACTCAAACGGTGGGTGTGTGAGGTTAATGCCATGGAACCAGCACCGTAGGCCCAGAAATGGCTCAAATGGTCACGCACGCTGTAACATCCCAAAATTCTAAATTTTGGAATGTTATTATAAATAGATTGATTGATTGATTGTTTGATTGATTGTGTGAAATTGAATGAAATTCAAAACCTTTTTGAAAGTTAAATGAGAGGGAATAAAAGGACTTTCCCAAACTTTCATTTTGCATTCGTGATCTCCGTGAATTCAAATTCTTTTCACCACGAAACCCTAGAGAGAAGATAACATGACTTCTCCCATTTTTTTAAATGAAAAGGGGTGTTGAAAATATTTGAATTTCATTTGAAAATATTTCCAGTTCTGAAACATTACGCAACTCAATGATTTTCACGAGAGGAGAAAAAATGACTTCTTCAAATTATATGAAATATGAGTTGGGAGTTTCAAAGGATCAAATTCAAAGTCCTTTGGAATTATTTTTCAATTTGGGTTATTTAAGTTTTCTTCAAATTATTTTTCTCCAAAAATAAAATATATGGAAAATAGGGTAACATGATTCCCTACAACAGAAAATTGGAGAGAAATAAATTTGAATTAATTTTGGTACTTTAAAAATGGTTTTTATTGGATTTTATTAGGACAGTAGCACCCTTTGAATTATCTAAATTTGTTTGGATTTTATTTGGCATTATAAAAATGTCCATATTGTAGAAAAACTTTTTCTGCAAATTTTGGTATATTATATGCCTATATACAATTTTTATTTATTTTGTTTTGTTTATTTTTACTTTGTCTGGAAAATCTTAAAAAAAATCCTCTGTCGCTGACTGGGCCGGCTCAGGGCCCAGCCGACCGCGTCGCCAGGCCGTGGCCCAGCACCCGCCGCCTTCCTCCTCCCGATGGGAGTCCCTCGTGAGCACAACGCCCCGCCGACCTCGACAGCCGTGCTGTCTCCGGCCTCCTCTTGCCCCCTCGCCCACGCCTCCCCTCCCCTCCTATAAAGTCGCCGCACCCGGGCCACCCTGGACCCCGATCCGCCGCCGCCCTCCCTCTCTCACGCCGCCGCCGCCACAGATCTCCACCGGCGCCACAGCTCCGCCACTCCGCCTCCCCGCCCCGCGCCCCACGCCGCTCGCCGCCTCCTGCAGCCGCGTGCCACACGCTAGAGCCGCCGCTTGCCTTGCCCGCGCGCCGCCGCGCCGGAGCTTGCTGCCGCCGCCGACCGACGCGAGAAAATCCGCCAGAAAACGCCCCGTCGTTGAACCGCCAAGAACCGGGGTAAAAAAACCGCCGCCGACCGGTCCAATCCAAATTGGTTTTTTTGAATAAGCCGTTTTAATTATTATTTAGCGGACATTCTCTGTTAAGATCTCTTTAGCGAATGGTTCTCGTCTTGTATGCCTCTGTAGCGACCGTTCGCTCGATAGGATTTTTCTTTTTCTTTTATTTTATTTTAGCCAGGGACCCATATGTAATTAGTTTCTTCACAGATTAGCCCCTGATCTTCAATCTATCACAACTTTTTACTCGTTAGTCCAAATCCAACGAAACCAACGCCCACGTCTTCGTTATGATCTCCTCTATCCAGTAATCCAACTCAAACAGGTTTTTGAAAATTTTAAAATTTTAATTAGATCATATTTGAATTCAAACTTCGTTTGATCATAACTTGACTTTCATAGCTCCGTTTCAAGTGTTTCTTTTTGCAAATCGAAGCTCTTGACCTAAACTTTCTGATAAGGCCAAATTCACATAATTTTGGTACTGTTAGAAATTGTTTTATGTTTCAAGAGTTATTTGCTTGGCTTTGATGTTTTCCGAATCGTTTCCTTCGATCTTTCTGATCTTTTGAGTGATTGCTTATATGTGGTTACTGTTGCTTGCCTACGATAGATTGACCGGAGTGTGACGAGTAGATCTACCAAGAGTTTTGAGTGTGAGTCATTTTCATCAACATTGCAGGAAAGTTCACACTTTGATCATATTCCTTTCATACCCAGTTTTAATGCATTAGTTTCAACCTCAAACATTGCATGAATAGGATTGATAACATGTGGGTATTGGGAAGTAGTTGATGAGGTAGGAACCTATTGCCTGCATTCAAACCTTGGGAGTTACTATTACGTTATGCTTATATTGCCATGCTATGCTCGTAGACGTGGATTGGGTTTGAGAGTATTCATGACAGATGTGAGATTGTTAATTAATGGTTTACTTAAGGTGGCAACTTTAACACACATCTGGGTGGATTGAGGCACCTGGGTACTCCAGCGATTGCCTGTCCAGGCACCTAGGTATTCCAGGATTGCCTGTTTTTTTATGGACCGCCACCTAGCTTCGAAGGGATCATGAGATTATTCATACTAAAAACTTCCGTGTGCAACCACAAGCTATTATGGGCTCTAGCATAGTTGATTAAGTCATGTGAACTCTTAAAGTGGTCGACTAGCAGATGTAGGGGTTGTAGGTGGTACGGTCTACCCATCGTAAGGTGCAAACGCTTCTGAAAGACTATGTCTCGGTCGTCCGTTTCTCAAACACCATGTAGTGCGAGAAATCCAACGGAGGAGATCGAGTCTTGTGGGGAAAAGTGCACAAACCTCTGCAAAGTGTATAAACTAATCATGATTAGCCGTGTCCCCGGTTATGGACGTTTTGAGTATCTAGTACTTGGATTATCATGTGAATCTCATCATGTTACTTTAAATTAAGTTTGTTGGGTTTAATGATGTTATTTAATTGGGATTGAGAATGCTGTCAACACCATTCTCAATGTTTAACAACCACCATGATAGTTAAATACATTTATTCCTTTGTAGTAGGGAAAAATTGGCTTTTCGCAAAAACATATAACCATAGAGCTTTTCCACCAGCCATATATGCATGTAGTGATAGCCATTGTTCATCATTCTCTATGGTGTGAATTTGCCAGTACATTCAATGTACTGACCCTCTGTGGCTGCAACGTCTCATGTTGCAGGATTTCTTACGACGAGGAAGTGATACATTAGGCTTATGATTTCTACACTCAACTTTGCCGTTGGTGTTGATGGGAATCCACAACCTTGTTACTTCTGCTATTTTGGATTGAGGTAATAGTATTTGCGTTACTTTTACATGTGATTTACCTTTGTTATAAATCCTCGAGTACTGTGTGTGTCAGCATCCAATCCAGGGATGACACTTAAGCACAGAGACTTGATCCATTCGGGTCGGGTCGCTACAAGATGGTATTAGAGCACATGTTGACTGTTGGACGTGACCCCTAGAAACTGGCAAGCCCATAGGAAAGATTTTCTTTACAACTTCATTTTCAAAAGATCTTTTACTTCTCTTGTCTTCTGAGCTTATTCAAAAATTCCTTTTTAGTGAGACTATACCCTTTTTACCTTTGGATCACTCAAAGATTCGACGGATGAGACCACTCCAAGAAGTACAAGACATTGGACAACTAAGACCGCTTCGGAAGGAAGAGGATTTTATTGTGCATCTGAATAATGGAAACTACAACGGTTGAAGACCGAAGACAAGGAGAATTTGAAGGCTCTGAAGAATTCCCAGATTTGTATGACCTAGGAAGGCTACCCTTATGGAACTTGGCAGACTATGAAAGTTGTCAATACCCGAGATCAAGGTGTATCGGAGAAAGACTGAAACAAGGAGCATGAGAACTCGAAGTTTTGTCAAAGAAAACCCTAAGGCAGGAGATATCAACTAGGGAATGATAGCTCATGGGAATGACAAGAGCAGAAACACGGTTATCCGTGATATCATCCGTTGATGCTATTGTCACCGTGCGGAGTTAAGGATGCATTTCTTCAGAATGGATTTGATGGAAGAAGGCTGATGGAGCACCTATCAGTAAGATGAAGTTTTAACCTTAGCCGGTGTATCACCAGGATATGGAGTAGTACATCAAGAAGTTTAAGGAGGAGCTCCATGAAGCCGTATTAGACAGGGAAGCATTTCGTGAAGAACTTAGGAACCAAAAGCTGAAAGTAGCCAAGATGGAGGAGCTACAACCTCGAGATACCGGAGATTTGTCAGGAACTGAAGGACAGTATGACCATGGCTCATGCCAAGGATGTTGAAACCCAGAAGTTTGGAATGCAACTCCAGAATATTCAAGGATGTCACGAGAGACTTCGCGTCAACAGAGTTGATCTGGCAAAAGAACTTAAGAAAGACAAGCATGATCGGAAGAAGCCATTGGAGGTATGAACAAGGCTTGAAGAGTTTGGAGACGTTGAAGATTTATTGACCTTTAGAAGACCAAACCCCCGTTATATACCTACATTAGATGCGACGTTTGTGAGCTGTCATTTGTTTGATGTTTTTCTTGACAGCCACAATAAAATCAGTCTTTTCAAAAACTTTTGTTTGTATTGTGTGTATCCCTCTCTATCTCTCTTATCTCACCCCAAACCCATGGACCCAATAGAGGATGAATGGAGATGAGCTTGTATTTTCTGGACCGATGAGTCAGTTGGAGACAGACCGATGGATTCAGAACATGGAGGATCACATGAAGAATAACCCTATAGTCGGAAAGGATATGACCCAACATGCTCTCCAGTGCTTTGAAAGAGGTGCCGCTACTTGGTGGAGGATGTACCAAACCATCAATGGATGGCAAGGAGTAACCACTTGGAAAGAAGTTAAGTTGACTCTGCCAAAGTCTCGGTTTGTGTCCCAGAAGTTGAAGCCTCATGGAAAGGATATGAAGAAAACTTGTGCATGCAAGATTTGTGGAGAAATAGGACACACCCATAAAGAACACAAGGATGAATGCACTAATTGTGAAGGAAGTCACCCAGTTGAAGAATGCCCAACTAGGCAGATTACTTGTTTCTTGCGTGAAGGGACTACCCACTATCCTGCTCAGTGTCACATTTACCCCATGGTATGACGAACCATCCAGCAGAAGAAACAAGTAAAGAAAGGAGCCCTTATGGAAATTTTAGAAGAACCCGTGATGAAGGAAGAGATGGAGGACACACCTAAAGAAGACCCGAGTAAACCCTGCACTAAGTCTTGCTATTCATATGGAGAAGAAGGACACCTCTCCCAAAATTGTTTGAATGGGGATCTAGTAGAATTCCCGACAGAGGAAGTAGAATATGACCCACAGGAAATAGTAGCCCTGATTGGAATGGAAAAGTCCAGGAAGAGAAACCGATTGGAGTCCAGGAGGGACCTGAGTCATATCAGTTGTTACAGGTGCAAGGAGTCAGGGCACTACCTCAACAGTTGCCCAAAAAGGAAACCTCGATACTTGTCAGAAGTAATATGTTTTAGTTGTAATGGAGCAGGGCACTTTGCCAGAGAATGCCCCAAGGAGAAGGAAACTTGTGCTAGATAGTTGAGTTTGCAACAAAAGAAATGGAGTAGTAGAAGTGAGAGCATTTTCTTTTATATTGAGGTGTTGAGTTGAGACATGTAATGGAAAAGCGAGAGATTGTAATCATTTGAGAATGAATAAAGTTAGCATCGTTGGTACTGATATGGATTTTATGAGTTGTTACTCTATGAAGAAGAATTTTGGCCATTTTGAGGATATGAGAAATATGGTCTATGGAAGATTTGTGCATTTTAAGGGTGGTAGTACCCTGTAAGAACCGTTGACCCCTGGAAAAGATAAGGATACTCCACTGAGTGGATTTCGGACAAAATGAAAACGAGTTTTGTCTCGATATGTGTGATACCCCAAGAGTATGTGGGATGAAGTTGGAGACCATCAGTTGTTTGGACCAAATGTGATCAAGGAGTCAGAAGAGAATGTTAAGTTTATCCGAGATAGACTGAAGGTAGCTCAGTCCAGGCAGAAGAGCTATGCAGACTCAAAAACTCAAGGAGGTAGTCTATGAAATTGGAGACAGAGCATGTCTTCGTGTGCCCCCTCTGCAAGGAGTTAAATGACTTGGAGTTAAGGGAAAGTTAGCCCTGAGATTTTTAGGACCATACCAAGTTTTGGAGCGTATGGAAGAAGTGGCCAACAAGTTGGAGTCACCCGAAGGACTGTCAGGAGTTCAAGATGTGATTCACGGTTCCCAGTTGAAGAAGTGCCATGCAGAGATGGCCAATATTCCCCTGTAAGGACGCTTGACCCTAGAAAGGATAATGATGTTCCACGAAGTGGAATATGGACTTCGTAAGTATAAGTTTTTATCTCAGTATGTGGGATATCCCACGACGATGAAGAGATAAAGTACTATTGGATATAAAGGAGGTATGATGTCGGAAATATGGATCAATGGAAACTCCATGATGAGTCTGAGTAATCATGTCCTAGTTTGGTGCCAATAGAAGGAAGGAAGACAGTACAATTGGATGGATTTAAGAATACTAGGAAGTTGGAAGTTGGAATAATGATCAGTTACCCGATGATAAGTTCAAAGGACTACAAGTGATGAGATGGGCCATAACCCACAGGCCCCAGGACTTGCCAAGAAGCAAGCACATTCTTGCTGAAGGAAAAACCCTGGAAGAAGTTACGATTTCATCGATAGACGATTTTATAGGAGTAACGCAAAACCTGAGAGTTGTGAAGGAACGATAGATTTTTGTCTGGCTTGCAAAATTTATGGATATATCCGAACTTCATTCATCGACAAGAGAAATTCTGCAATGCTTGTGAGGATGACCAAGTGTTAGTATGCGAGATTCGCTAAACTGTATACATGGTAATGATTTGGGTGCAGGATGGATTGATCACCATACCGACTTACTCTTATTATTCGCCTTGCTATATGGGATGGTAAATCTGAGTGACTTACCTATAGTAGAGAGACGACGGTATTAAATCTTGTTTGAACCTTAGAATGGTATAAGTATTTTTTCCTTTGTACAAGGCAGTTTTTGCCAACCGTAGGTTATACGGTGAGATCAACCCAGACCCATTTCCTGCAGGAGAAACCATAAATTGTTGACCCCTATGAGATATCGATAGTTGATTAGTATTGGCGCCAGACCCGTCAGTTAAGAAGACCCAATCTTAAAATAATCTCACCAGGATGAAAGGATAGAAGAATTGTGGTAAAGGTTATGCCACTACCGAAAGAGCCCAGATTAGGAATTATCCTGAAGATCTGAGAAGACCGACACTGTTAACAATATGGATGAAGTATATGAGTTTTGATGGAACCATAACCATGCTTCTAAGGGTGGTAGCACCCCAAACCCCCCTCCTGCGACAATCAATGGATTTTGAGGAGACCCCAAACCTAACCTATTTCTTTCTAGCCTCTCCGAATCTCGAGGACGAAATTCATTTTAAGGGTGGTAGGTTTGTAACATCCCAAAATTCTAAATTTTGGAATGTTATTATAAATAGATTGATTGATTGATTGTGTGAAATTGAGTGAAATTCGAAACCATTTTGAAAGTTAAATGAGAGGGAATAAAAGGACTTTCCCAAACTTTCATTTTGCATTCGTGATCTCCGTGAATTCAAATTCTTTTCACCACGAAACCCTAGAGAGAAGATAACATGACTTCTCCCATTTTTTTAAATGAAAAGGGGTGTTGAAAATATTTGAATTTCATTTGAAAATATTTCCAGTTCTGAAACATTATGCAACTCAATGATTTTCACGAGAGGAGATAAAATGACTTCTTCAAATTATATGAAATATGAGTTGGGAGTTTCAAAGGATCAAATTCAAAGTCTTTTGGAATTATTTTTTAATTTGGGTTATTTGAGTTTTATTCAAATTATTTTTCTCCAAAAATAAAATATATGGAAAATAGGGTAACATGATTCCCTATAACAGAAAATTGGAGAGAAATAAATTTGAATTAATTTTGGTACTTTAAAATGGTTTTTATTGGATTTTATTAGAGTAGTAGCACTCTTTGAATTATCTGAATTTGTGTGGATTTTATTTGGCATTATAAAAATGTCCATGTTGTAGAAAATCTTTTTCTGCAAATTTTGGTATATTATATGCCTATATAAAAAATTTATTTATTTTGTTTTATTTATTTTTACTTTGTTTGGAAAATCTTAAAAAAATCCTCCGTCGCCGACTGGGCCGGCTCAGGGCCCAGCCGACCGCGTCGCCAGGCCGTGGCCCAGCGCCCGCCGCCTTCCTCCTCCCGACGGGAGTCTGTCGTGAGCACGACGCCCCACCGACCTCGACGGCCGTGTCGTCTCCGGCCTCCTCTTGCCCCCTCGCCCACGCCTCCCCTCCCCTCCTATAAAGTCGCCGCACCCGGGCCCCCCTGGACCCCGATCCGCCGCCGCCCTCCCTCTCTCGCGCCGCCGCCACAGATCGCCACCGCCAGCGCAGCTCCGCCACTCCGCCTCCCCGCCCCGCGCCCCACGCCGCTCGCCGCCTCCCGCAGCCGCGCGCCACACGCCAGAACCGCCGCTTGCCTTGCCCACGCGCCGCCCTCGCCGGAGCTTGCTGCCGCCGCCGACCGACACGAGAAAAACCGCCGGAAAATGCCCCGTCGTTGAACCGCCAAGAACCGGGGTAAAAAAACCGCCGCCGACCGGTCCGATCCAAATCGGTTTTTTTGAATAAACCGTTTTTATTATTATTTAGCGGACGTTCTCTGTTAAGATATCTTTAGCGAACGGTTCTCATCTTGTATGCCTCTGTAGCGAGCGTTCGCTCGATAGGATTTTTCTTTTTCTTTTATTTTATTTTAGCCAGGGACCTGTATGTAATTAGTTTCTTCATAGATTAGCCCCTGATCTTCAATCTATCACAACTTTTTACTCGTTAGTCCAAATCCAACGAAACCAACGCCCACGTCTTCGTTATGATCTCCTCTATCCAGGTAATCCAACTCAAACAGGTTTTTGAAAATTTTAAAATTTTAATTAGATCATATTTGAATTCAAACTTCGTTTGATCATAACTTGACTTTCATAGCTCCGTTTCAAGTGTTTCTTTTTGCAAATCGAAGCTCTTGACCTAAACTTTTTGATAAGGCCAAATTCACATAATTTTGGTACTGTTAGAAATTTTTTTATGTTGCAAGAGTTATTTTCTTGGCTTTGATGTTTTCCGAATCGTTTCCTTCGATCTTTCTGATCTTTTGAGTGATTGCTTATATGTGGTTACTGTTGCTTGCCTACGATAGATTGACCGGAGTGTGACGAGTAGATCTACCAAGAGTTTTGAGTGTGAGTCATTTTCATCAACATTGCAGGAAAGTTCACACTTTGA
Organism: Triticum urartu; assembly: GCF_003073215.2. Classification (NCBI taxonomy): domain Eukaryota; kingdom Viridiplantae; phylum Streptophyta; class Magnoliopsida; order Poales; family Poaceae; genus Triticum; species Triticum urartu. The sequence continues at coordinate 234,316,930 of NC_053028.1, forward strand.
TCATATTCCTTTCATACCCAGTTTTAATGCATTAGTTTCAACCTCAAACATTGCATGAATAGGATTGATAACATGTGGGTATTGGGAAGTAGTTGATGAGGTAGGAACCTATTGCCTGCATTCAAACCTTGGGAGTTACTATTACGTTATGCTTATATTGCCATGCTATGCTCGTAGACGTGGATTGGGTTTGAGAGTATTCATGACAGATGTGAGATTGTTAATTAATGGTTTACTTAAGGTGGCAACTTTAACACACATCTGGGTGGATTGAGGCACCTGGGTACTCCAGCGATTGCCTGTCCAGGCACCTAGGTATTCCAGGATTGCCTGTTTTTTTATGGACCGCCACCTAGCTTCGAAGGGATCATGAGATTATTCATACTAAAAACTTCCGTGTGCAACCACAAGCTATTATGGGCTCTAGCATAGTTGATTAAGTCATGTGAACTCTTAAAGTGGTCGACTAGCAGATGTAGGGGTTGTAGGTGGTACGGTCTACCCATCGTAAGGTGCAAACGCTTCTGAAAGACTATGTCTCGGTCGTCCGTTTCTCAAACACCATGTAGTGCGAGAAATCCAACGGAGGAGATCGAGTCTTTGTGGGGAAAAGTGCGCAAACCTCTGCAGAGTGTATAAACTAATCATGATTAGCCGTGTCCCCGGTTATGGACATCTTGAGTATCTAGTTCTTGGATTATCCTGTTGATCTCATCATGTTACTTTAAATTAACATTGTTGGGTTTTAATGATGTTACTTAATTGGGATTGAGAATGCTGTCAACCATTCTCAATGTTCAACAACCACCATGATAGTTAAATAAATTTATTCCTTTGCAGTAGGGAAAAATTGGCTTTTCGCAAAAACATAACCATAGAGCTTTTCCACCAGCCATATATGCATGTAGTGATAGCCATTGTTCATCATTCTCTATGGTGTGAATTTGCCAGTACATTCAATGTACTGACCCTTTGTGGCTGCAACGTCTCATGTTGCAGGATTTCTTACGACGAGTAAGTGATACGTTAGGGTTATGATTTCTACACTCAACTTTGCCGTTGGTGTTGATGGGAATCCACAACCTTGTTACTTCCGCTATTTTGGATTGAGGTAATAGTATTTTACGTTACTTAATACATGTGATTTACCTCTGTTATAAATCCTCGAGTAATGTGCGTGTCAGCATACCATCCAGGGATGACACTTAAGCACAAAGACTTGATCCATTCGGGTCGGGTCCGTACAGCTCATCTGAGTGTGCCCTGAGAACGAGATATGTGCAGCTCCTATCGGGATTTTGTCGGCACATTCGGGCGGTGTTGCTGGATTTGTTTTAACTTGTCGAAGTGTCTTGTAGAACCGGGATACCGAGTCTGATCGGAATGTCTCGGGAGAAGGTTATATCCTTCGTTGACCGTGAGAGCTTGTCATGGGCTAAGTTGGGACTCCCCTGCAGGGATTTGAACTTTCGAAAGCCGTGCCCGCGGTTATGGGCAGATGGGAATTTGTTAATGTCCGGTTGTAGATAACTTGAACCTTAACTTAATTAAAATGAATCAACTGTGTGAGTTACCGTGATGGTCTCTTCTCGGCGGAGTCCGGGAAGTGAACACAGTGTTGGAGTAATGCTTGCCAGGTTTCTCTAGTTATTCGTTCCGCTTTGCCTCTCTTCTCGCTCTCTTTTGCGAACAGGTTAGCCACCATATATGCTAGTCGCTTGCTGCAGCTCCACATATTTACCTTGCCTTACCTATAAGCTTAAATAGTCTTGATCGCGAGGGTGCGAGATTGCTGAGTCCCTGTGGCTCACAGATTACTTCCAAACCAGATGCAGGGCCTGATGACTCCGTTCCAGATGACGCGCTTGAGCTCAAGTGGGAGTTCGACGAGGACTCACGCCGTTACTATGTGTCTTTCCCTGATGATCAGTAGTGGTGCCCAGTTGGGGCGATCGGACCGTGTCGCATGTTGGGTTGATCTTTTATTTTGGCACCGTAGTCGGGCCATGAGTGATTGGATGATGTAATGCTATTTATGTACTTTGTTTGACGTGGCGAGTGTAAGCCAACTATGTACCTTCCCCTTTTATTATCTATATTACATGGGATGTTGTGAAGATTGCCTTACTTGCGACATTGCTTTCAATGCGGTTATGCCTCTAAGTCGTGCTTCGACACGTAGGAGATAGCCGCATCGAGGGCGTTACAAGTTGGTAATCAGAGCCTTCCCCGACCTTAGGAGCCCCCACTTGCTTGAGTTTTTAGCAGCTCGAGTTGAGTCTAGAAAAATGTTTTGAGTCATTTAGGAATTATATATCGGAGAGTTTAGCGAATTCTTTTTACTTCCCAGTCTCCTCATCGCTCTGGTAAGGATTCTTGACGTAGAGTTTTGACTCTTCTCTTCTCAAATTTCACTAAAAAAAATTTAGGATCACGCGGGTATCTTGGAATCGTTCCGATGGTTTTATGATGAGAACATTGTCTTGGTGCCTCCTGTCAGGGGTTTTGTGGATGTGTCCCGGGGAGTTGAGCTCTCAGGTGTTGTCGTCATAATTTTATCGTTGCAGTTCTGGAATACCTGAGTTTAGTATGCCGACATCGAAAATCTCTTTTATGCAGTTCGTTGGTGAGATAACCTCGACGCCACCCAGTACTGGGGCGGGAGTTTGGGAGTATCGCCATAACTTGTATAACGGATGCTTTTCGAAGGTTGAGGTAGATGGTTTCCGAAGATTTCTTGGTTATGTGTTGAAGGATGGATACAGCTGGATGTAGGATTTGCTAGTTTGGGTGAGATATTATGCTTCCCCTGTATCCCCAACACCTGATTGCATAACCGGAAAGGTTCGGGAGTTTCATAGGTGGGAATTCTAGTAGCTCTAGTTCTTCTTCAACGGATATTGGTTTGAGATTGGGATTTCTTACCGATTATTCATTCTTGATCCGTACCTTGTTGATTTATTTCTCTACCTTAATTCTAAGTGGCTTCTCAATTTATGGATATGTGACCATTTCAAGAGAAATGCATTCGTTCATTTTGTTCGAATGTGAAGACTATATGTTGCAATTTTCATTCCGTTGGATTCAGCTTCAATATTTGCCTATCAATGTGCTAATGGATGTCAACCTCTTCAGGATGGCTCCTCCAACGCGCACGACTCCGAATCCTGATCCGCCACCACCTCCCCCTCCTCCGGAGGCATGGCAAGCTGTGATGGCCGCAACCAATGCAAACACAGAGTTGATCATCCAAATTCTTCAAGAGCGCAATCAAGGCAACCAAGGGAATCAAGGCAACAATCAGAATCACTTTGCTACACTCAACCAGTTCCTTGCTAACGGGCCAAAGACTTTCAGCAATTGTGTTGAGGCAACCGATGCTGACGATTGGCTTGTGGATCTGTGCAAGCATTTCGAGTGCAGTAACGTCAGGCCTGAGGACTTTGTTAAGTTCGCTTCCTTCCAACTCAAAGATCAAGCTGCAGAATGGTTCCAGCAGTACAAGGACTCTAGAGGTGGACGTGTTATCACCTGGGATGAATTTCATCAAGATTTCCGAGCTCATCATATCCCTCAGAGCGTGGTTGAAAGCAAGCGTGAGGAATTTCGCAACCTAAAGCAAGGCTCTTTGTCTGTCTATGACTACAACAAGTTGTTTTAGAAGCTCGCCCGCTTTACCAAGCAGGACGTGCCTGATGAGAAGAGCATGATATACCAGTTCAGGGGTGGTCTCAGAGAAGAAATTCAGCTAGCTCTTGTTCTCTTCGAGCCCTTGAGATACGGTGAGTTCTACAACATGGCACTGAAGCAAGAGGCTGCTCAGTTGAGGTGTGATGCTTCCAAGAAGCATGTCAGAGATGTTACTCCTTCTTCCTCTACTCAAGTGGCCAAGCAGCAGAAGTATTGGCTTCCTCCTCCTCCGTTTCGTCAGCCGTATCAGCAGAAGAGCAAAGGTGGCAGTGGTTCTTCCCACCCACCCAACCCTGGCTTTCAGAACAAGACTTCATCTCAAGCTCCAAGATCGAGTGTTCCGTATCACCGTACGCTTTCAGAGGTCACGTGCAACAAGTGCCAACAGAAGGGTCACTATGCCAACAAGTGTTTCAACCAGAGGCGTCTTCCTCCTCCTCCTGTCAGATCGGCAAGTACAGCTGTGGTCAAGCATAATCCCAAGCACGCCAAGGTCAACTTGATGAATGCAGCTCAGGCAGAGGACTCGTCAGATGTCATCATGGGTAACCTTCCTGTTAACGATGTTCCTGCAAAAGTACTTTTTGACTCTGGTGCATCGCATTCCTTCATGTCATTCCCATTTGCATCGGAGAACAATTTTAGTACTAAGGCTTTACCTAGAGCTATGCAAGTCGTCTCTCCTGCTAAGCGTCTGAGTTCTAGTATGACGGTTCCGGAGATTTGTATCATGATGGGTGATTTCAAGTTTTTGGCTTCTCCAATGGTTCTTGGTAACTCGGATATTGATCTTATTCTCGGGATGGATTGGCTTTCTAAGAACAAGGCTCAGCTTGATTGTGCAGCAAGGCAGATTCAATTGACTCATTCGTCTGAGGATGTAATTGTCTTTGCCGCTCGGGATAATACCATCCGTCTGTTTTCTCTCAATGAGAAGGGTGAACTGGATGCTATCTCGCAAATTCCAGTCGTTTGTGAATATCAAGAAGTCTTTCCAGAAGAGCTTCCAGGAATGCCTCTGCACCGGCCAGTTGAATTCGTCATTGATCTTGAGCCCGGCACGGAACCTGTGTGCAAACGTCCTTACAAGCTCGGACCTGAAGAGTTGAAGGAGCTGAAGAAGCAACTCGATATTCAAGAGAAAATGGGTCTCATCCGGCCTAGTTCTTCTCCGTGGGGTTGTGGTGTTCTTTTTGTGAAGAAGAAGGATGGAACGGACCGACTTTGTGTTGGTTACCGTCCATTGAACAAGAAGACCATCAAGAACAAATACCCACTTCCCAACATCAACGAGCTGTTCGAACAACTCAAAGGTGCCCAAGTATTCTCCAAGCTTGATCTCCGTATGGGTTATCATCAGATTCGAATCCGTGAGCAAGATATTCCCAAGACGGCTTTCAGGACAAGCTTTGGTTCATATAAATACATTGTCATGTCTTTTGGCCTCGTCAACGCTCCTCCGACGTTCTCTCGCATGATGAACTTCATCTTCAATGCCTACACCAACGACTTCGTTTTGGTCTATCTCGACGACATTCTGGTTTTCTCCAAGAACAAGGAAGATCATGCCAAGCACTTGTGTTTGGTTCTTGATAAGCTCAGGGAACATCAGTTCTATGCCAAGTTCTCCAAGTGTGAATTTTGGCTCGATGAGGTTCTTTATCTTGGTCATATCATCTCTGCCAAGGGCATTGCGGTGAATCCTGAGAAGGTGTCTGCAATTGTCAATTGGGAACCTCCTCAGAACGTGAAGCAACTCCGTAGCTTTCTCGGTCTCGCAAGCTATTGCCGAAGATTCGTTGAAAACTTTTCTAAGATCGTGAAGCCTCTCTCTAAGATCGTGAAGCCTGTCTCTAATCTTCCTCGGTCTCCAGGGGCTGTTTACGTGCAAGGGCAGAAAGGTCATTTTCAGTATGCCAAACCATAGTGATAATGAAATCAACAGAACAGGCTCGACGAGACGAAGAAGTGGGCTTTGGAATCACCTCATTTGGAGTTGTGATTAAAAAGATATGAAGGGTTGAAGTTCAGGGACTTTTCTGCAAAAATATCATCACAAACAAGTCCCTGAGTGGATAAGGCAGAAGCACAAAGTGATAAATACGCTTTTTGACTAAGAAAACGTAGTTTGGGATGAAACAGAGAGGAATACGCTTTCAGAATAACGAAAACATACTCTGAGCTGGAGCAGAGGGAAAATATGCTTTCCCGAAGGTGAAAACTTACTCAACCGAGTATGCCTCCACTTAATCCAGTTAGTAGAGGCGGGGCCGGGGCTTGTTTCGCTGACGTGCGGGTCCCATGGGTTGGGCCCGTAACTTATCTAGGTCAGCCGCCCGGGTCAACGCATGCAGGGGCGGGACCGGCCTACTGGATCGCTGCCAAGTGGGGTCCGCGGGGAGGAGGGGCCCACCTGTCCTGGCTCCTTCTTCCTCCCGCCTGGATGCACTGGGCCGAGCAGGGGAGCACACCCCGACGACGCTCGCCGGCGATCCCGGCCACCATACGGGGCGTGCGACCTACCGACGAGCTCAGCGTGACGAGGCGGTTCCCTTCCCGGTGGTAGAAGACACCAGGGAGCATCGAGCCGAGAGGGATGTCGACCGCGGCGGACGACGGCCTCGGTCACCGAGGGGCTCGCGGACACCGCGCACCGGAAGGGAAGGAGAAGGGCGGAGGTGATTGGGTGGACTCCTAGAGATGCTCTGGTGGTGGAGGGGTGGAGAGACGGGGCCAGCGTTGTGCCAATTTAGGCGGAGGGGATCGGCGGCCATGGCGACAGAGAGAGGCGGGGAGGGGCTCTCGAGCTCCGGGGAGAGGACGGGGAGGGCTAGAGGAACGTGGAGGAGCTGATGGAGTGCTCAGGAGAGGCTTGGGTGGCCTTATATAGGCAGAGGGGCGAGGACGTGCCGCGCTGGCGTCGCCGCGGACACGCGGCCAGCGCTGCGGACGCGTGTGCACGCGCATGGGCTCATCAGGAAGGCGACGGGGAGACACAGGGAGGAGCCCATGGGGAAGAGGCGGCCAACGGAGCACGGGGAGGAAGAAGACGGCGAAGAACCGAGCCAAAACGCCACTGTGCGCCCGTGGGCATGCGGCGGCTTGCATCGGTGAGGAAGCTGCTGGAGGGGGAGCGGGGTCCAGGTGATCGGCGACGACAAGAGGAAGACAATGGACAAGCTCACGTGCACTAAGACGATGAGAGGGAGAGGGGCTCGAGCAAGAATCCATCCTGGGCGCGGCCAACGGCAGCAGAGCGCGCGCACAGGCTTGCCATTAACGCGGTCACCGCGTGCACTAGCATGTAGCGGGGGAAATGAGCTGGAGCGTGTTGTCTAGTGGCAAGTTCATCCAGTAGAGGTTCCTACTGCGGTGGTAGATTGGTTAAAAGTGCTCTGGTTAAGTGGTAAACCACCTCTGAAGTTTATTGCAGTAAACTTGATCGAGCACTGCTAATCCACAGAGACTTGATTGAGGTCAATGGAGTTGTCTGGTAGGTTCAGGGTAAGAAGGACTTACATCCTGGTAATTTTGAGAAGAATTGGACCACTAATTAATATAGTTGCTTTACAACTAAGTAATCTGGCCCAGAATGAAGATCATGATGATGCTCTCAAATGGAGAAGCCACTTGAGCTGAACATTGGCAAGGCAGGCTTATTTGGCCATATGAAGATGCTGCAAAAGGTTTCATACCAATTGGATAAACCAAAATGGTACTTCCTTCACAAACATTTCCACTGACGAGAAACTTGCAAGAATTTTGGAGAATTATTGGCTAGGTGAAATGGTGCCAAATTTTGTGGAGAGCTGTTATTTGGGTGGGAGAACAATCTGGTATTTTCTCAGAATTAATGAAGCAACATAAACTGCACTTGCTTCACAACCTGAAAATATTGCCAGAATCAAAGATTTGGTCCTGTGCTCGAAGAGATCAAAGTATTGAGCTTAAATTTGGAGGAGGCTAATGATATGAGCACATGAAGAGTCATGCCAAATTTCAACTCATTTGAATGCTCCTAGCTAGTACTTCCTTCACAGGGGCTTCTGTTTGACAGAAACTTTGAAAAATCACTGAGGAAGATTGGCGAGGCAAATAAAGTTGAATTTTGGCATGTGGCAATGATATGGACAGGAAAAGGTGTCCAAGGAGTTTGAGGTCCATTGGGAAAAGGAAAATAGCACTTGCTTCACATTCTGCCATTTAGGACAAAATAGGAAATGAATTATTTGAGCATGATGATAAACATGACAAATGAAATATTTTGTCATATTTGATGAATATAGGACCCAAAAAATTTATGAGAATTATTTGTGAATTTTAGGAGTGATAGAAATATAGGTTGCTCCACAACTTAGGGCAATTTGAGTTATTCCTTTAATAGAAAAGGAATATTCCCAATAAAAAGAATATTGGGATTTGGGCTAGGATGAAAATGACAGGGTCTAGGGAATGATTTGGGTATGACAAGCCATTCTGGAAACAAAGAAGAGGGCATCTTCTTCAATTTCCAGACCACATAGCCACGGAAAAAGGAAACTCAAGCAAAAACCTCAGAAAAAGAAAAGAAAAAGAAAGGGCCAAAAATCAGGCTGTCACAGCCCTCGCGTTCCATTTCAAGTACGACGGCGCCTCAATGCTGCTCTTCAAGGTCTTCAACGTGGAGGGTCGCTCCTTGGAGTGCTGCCCCGAAGGATAGCGCCAGGACGAGGCGCGCCCCGCCTGGGGCTGCTCCAGCAGCAGCGACTCTTGGGAGTCCAGCGGTTCTCCCGAGCTCTACGAGACTCCAGAGACGAGCGACGATAGCTACATGCCCTCGAGCTCTCGCCGCGCCCGGAGGAAGGCTGCAACGTCCGGCCGCCGGCGTCACTGATCTGGATGAGGTTGGCGCCAGCCTCCCGCGGCCCACTGTTGATGATGGCGTCGGCCGCGGGGGTGTGCAAATAAGATTCTCCTAGGTTCGCGTCTTTTGTTCCCTGTGAGGAATCAAGAAGTACCTTGTGGGGGCGTGTAAAGGGTTTGCAATGTCTTTGTTGATGTTATCCCAATTAAGGAAGCCTTGTTAGCGCAAGTCCTGTTTAGGCTCGGTCTTCCCTTTCCAACCTTGCGACAGCTTGTTGCTCTACGCTGACAGGTCTCGGTCCCCAGGCAAGCTTCAGCCGTCGCTGGTGTCGGTGTTCTGGGAACGGGGGTCCCCAGACTTGCCTGCCTGCGGCCTGCGGCGTGGCTCAAAAGGGGGCCCAGCGCGGCCCATCTTCACCAACACAAGCCCAAGACCCTCGCGAGGGGCCAAACCTCACGGGGCGGACGACGCGGAGCTTCCTCAGGCACGGCCTCGTTAGGCTGGCTCACGAGGAGGCAGAGAGATAAAGGTGGGGTACCTCACGAGGTGCCCGTGACGCAAGCCATGACGACCGAGGGCGCCAGGCGGGTGCCAGCCCGCGCAGTGTCCTCCTTTCCTCTTCGGTGCAAAGGGGGCAAGCGTAGCCGCGGAGTACCGAGGCATCGGGCAAAGGTTGCCATTTCGGTGCAATGAGACCAAGACCATGAGGACTACAAGACGGAGGTCATCATGGAGCCCGAGACGGCATCATCACCAGAGCTTTGTGCAGGCGAAGACTACTTTTGTCAGGGTAGCTAGTACTAGCTGTCCCCCTTCAAATTAGCCCGCCATTGTTGGCTCCCTTCCCGCTCGATATTTGGGAAGAGGACCAGGGCCTCTATAAATAGGACCAGCCACCCACAGAGCAAAGGGGGTGGGACGAGGATAGGAGGTTCAGAAAGGATAAAAGGATCAGAGAGAGAGAAGGGTGACTGAACTCCTCCCAGCAGTTCATCTCCCCAGCCAAGAACAGACCCTCGCGAGGCTGTTCTTCCTTGTATTGTTCATCATCATCAGCCCAAGAGGCAATCCACCACGCCACACACTGGAGTAGGGTATTACACCACAACGGTGGCCCGAACCAGTATAAACCCTGTGTCTCTTGTGTTGTTCTTTCCATAGTTTAGATCTTAGCGAGGCGGAGGGGTGCCGGTAAGTAGGAGGCGAAATCTCCACGCGCACCCTAGTGTTTGAACCTCAAGGGTCTGCCGGAACCCGAAATCCGACATTTGGCGCGCCAGGTAGGGGTGCGCCAGGATTCCTCTTCCACCACCCCATTCTCCTCCGACCATCACGCCCATGTCTGACGCTCGTCGGGCCCGCGCCGAGCGCCGGGCCGCACTCGCTTCCTGCGTCGCCCAGACGGCCCCTGTCGGCGGGCGTCCTCGCTGTTCCCCGTCACCTGCCGTCAACACCGCCACCGGCCCGGCGGGGGACGGGCAGCAAGCATCGTCCTAGCATCCGTCCCTGCGGCAAGACGGCCGCACCGCAACTCCCTCGCTCACCCTAGCTGGTTCTTCGTCCCGCGCGCTCCACGCGCCCATGGAGGCTCGGGCTGCACTCATCTCGGCAAACGAGCTCCTGCGCTACCGTCTCGTCGACGACGTCTACGAAGAATGGCTCGACCGCGTCGCCAAGCTCGTCCGCGCCGCAGGGGGCTCTCCTGCACTGTCCGTTCCGCTGCACTGCACCCAGCCCCGCACGGGCGATGAAGCTCCGGCGGCGCCCCAGCCGCCTCCTCCTCAGGAAGGCGCCATGGCTCCAAGGCGCGTGGCCCCTGGGCGGAACCCGCTCCGTCAGGTGCCAGCGCGGCAGGAGCAGAGCTGTCAAGAAGTCCCTCGCCCGCTAGAAGCTGCCCGGGCGCTCCCTGCTCCAGCATGTCGCGACCATGCTCCTGCTCCTGCGCGTCAAGACCCCGCGCTGCTCCCAGCTGCAGCGCGAGGGGACATGCAAGACCTAGCTCCCCGTCATCCCAGGCCCCCCGTGGCCACAGCAGGCTGCCACGCCTTCACCGCCGAGCTACACAGCGTCGCGTGGCCCGGCAAGGTCAAGCCAGACTTGCCTCCTCGCTACGACGGCATGGCTGACCCTGCGGAGTTCCTCCAGCTCTACGAGCTGGGCATCGAAGCTGCCAACGGAGATGAGAAGGTCATGGCGAACTGGTTCCCCATGGCGCTCAAGGACAGGGCCCTCACCTGGCTCCTGAACCTGACTCCAGGCACAATCTCCTCCTGGGACGAGATGCGCACCCGCTTCATCGCCAACTTCCAAGGCACTCGTGACCGGCCACCCGCCGTGAGCGACATGCGCCGCATCAAGCAACAGCCCGGGGAGACCCTGCAGGAGTACATCCAGCGCTTCAACAACGCACGCCTCGAGATTCCCAAGGTGACTGAGGAGGCCATCATCTCGGCCTTCTCCGACGGCGTGCGCGACGTCAAGATGAAGGAGGAGCTGGCAATGCGTGAAGACCTGTGCACTTCCTTGGAGCTGTTCAACCTGGCAACCAAGTGCGCCAGGGCCGAGGAACGGCGTCTCTACCTCCTCGAGCTGCCTGCCGCAGACCCAGAAGAGAAGAAGCCCAAGGCGAAGGATGTGAAGTGCAAGGGGGCTGCAGTGCTCACGGCAGAACCAGACACCAAGCGGGGCAGAGATCAGCCTGAACCTTCCAAGGGCATCCGGTACTGTGTGTACCACGACCTCCACACCCACAACACTAACGAATGTCAAGAGCTCCGAGTCATGCGAGAAGGAAGAATTGGCCGTCGCCCTGACCGCGGTGACCGGGGCTACGTTCGAGGAGGAGGAAGGAACGCAGGACGCTGGGAAGACCATGGCCCGCGCCAAGGGTGGCGCGATCAACCTCGCGAGGATCGCTGGCAAGACCCGCCTCGCGAGGGAGGCTGGAGGGATCAGCCTCGCGAGGGAGACTGGAGGGATCAGCCTCGTGAGGATCGCCCGCAAGGCAACGCAGGCCTCCCACCGCTGCCACCGCAGCCAAGGAGAAACGAGGACCGCCACCAGGACGAGAGGACTGGGGGCTTCCAGGAGCCGCGCGCGATCGCCTGCATCCTGGGCGGGGCACAAGCCCCAGCCTCTTAGCGCACCTTCAAGCAGTTCGCCCGCGAAGTGAATGCAGTCCTCCCCAGGCTCGAAGCCACACGCCCTCTCAGGTGCTCGGCGTGCGCCATCACGTTCAGCTCAGTAGATCAGCTCAAGTGTGCGGCTATAGCCGGAGTCCTCCCGATGCTTTGTTCCCCAATCGTCAGCAACGTGGTGGCCACCAAGACCCTCATCGATGGCGGGGCAGGGCTCAACGTCCTGTCCGTGGAAACATTCAACAACCTCCAAGTGCCCTACAGCCAGCTTCAGCCAACCAAGCCTTTCTCCGGTATCACCGACGGCTCCACGGTCCCGATTGGGCAGGTCCGCCTCCCTGTCACCTTCGGGGCACGCGACAACTACTGCACCGAGCTCATCGACTTCGACGTCGCTCACATTCGCCTGCCGTACAACACCATCCTTGGGTACCCAGCACTGGCCAAGTTCATGGCCGTAACTCACCACGGCTACAACGTCCTCAAGATGCCAGGAAGCGGCGGAGTCATCACGGTGCCCTGTGAAGAGAAGGACGCGGTGTGTTCCCTAGAACGAGCCTTTTAGGCCGCGTCACTGGAAGACCCAGATCGCAGAAGCAGGAGGCCTCCCGAGACCGCCCCTAAGAAGAAGAAGACATCATCCAGCCTGACCACTCAGGAGGCAGGCCCCTCTGGGCCCGTGCCTGCCCAGGGAGAACCTCCTTCCATCGCATAGGAAAGCGCACCCGGCGCCCTCCTCAGGCAGGGCTCGGGGGCTCTCCCCTGGAGGGCCGCCGACCTAGCTAGGGTCACGTGGGAGGCGCTTGGGCACCACATGGAGGCGTGTTTCGAAGCACGTTTCCCTCAAGAAGGAGCAAGGCAAGGAGATCCAGACCCTCAGGAGTTTGTCAGCAAGGCTATTCAGGAGCTACAGGAGTCAAGAGTCATGAAAGGCGGCCGCCGCCTACCAGCAGTGGCTCCCCATCCAGGCGAGGATGGTGGGCTGCGCGTCTGCATCGACATACCAGGGCTCAACTGAGTCGCCTCTCGGGAGCGCCTCTGGCCCTCGCGAGTGGGGCGCTGCGGAGGCCCACCCCACAGCTACGTTCGCATGCCTTACGGCTTGCCGAATGCGGCCGACACGTACCGGCGCCTCATGAGGGGCATCACGGAGGCACGAGAGACCAGGCGTTCCGCAGCCCTGGTAGGGATGGAGATGGCCCGCGAGGAGCCGCCAGCGCCTCCGGAGCCTCCCGAGGCCCCTGGGCCTAGGGGCTCATGAGGATCGGCTCCCGCAGCCCACCGAGCCTGCTACACCAATGCTCCTTCGTCCTCAACATCATCAGGTGACATCTTTCGAGTTTTATTTCCAGCTGGAAGCGCCCCCCCCCCAGGGCTGCATTATTCCCAGGCCGCGTGTGTCCGTCCCTGCGGCGTGTATCCCTTTTTTTATTTCATGTTGTTAGCTTACCTTGTTGGGGGCGCCCCTCGGGCTGCATGATCCCCAAGCCGCTCGGGCCAGGCCCAGCGGCATGTATCCCATTTGCGTTTATTTCTGGTTATGTGTTAGACCCACCATGCTTGATTATTTGATGCCGGTCTGCGGCACCTCTTCTTCTCCATGCCGACCACTTGCACGTTAAAGGGGGGTACCTAAGCATCGCGACTCAGGGCTCTTACTGGCTCTCCAGCCCTCACCCTCTGGCCTTGTCCATGGCATCGCGACCTGGCATACCAGCGACGGCTGAGACCAGCTCGAGGGCCGGGACCCGAGGACGTAGAGTGCCGACATCTAACCAAATTTGCAGGGACACATCACAAGATAAGGCCCAGTGCCAGGCGCAACCCGCCTAGAGGTAGAGCCCTGTGAGTCCCGCGCTGGCTCACGGGTGCCCAGATACACCTCGCCAGGCCCTACCGTGCCAGCCACGTGTCAGGGCGGGGCTGTACACGCCCCCCTCCCACGTACCAGTGGAAGCACCATGCTCCCCGCTGGCTGATGACACTGCCGAGGAGCGGCTATGCCCGTACACATACGGAAGCGCTATGCTCCGCGCTGGTGATAAACAACTGAGGGTGGCCCCCGGGCCGCATCAACCTCAGGGAGCCCAGAGCTCAGTGTCTAGCCTCATCGTAACGCCTCCCCTTGGGAGTGCCGCGCGAGGGGGCTGGGCACGGGGGCTGCGCCTGGGTCACACCCAGATGCACGCCGCCCAGCCAGGTCCCCCCGGGCCTGGTTCGTCGCGTGTCTCTCCCCGAGCGGAGCCAAGGTACGAAGGCCGTTTGAGCGTCAAGGGGGACTCCTGAGCATCGCGACTCAGGAGCCTAACTGGTCACGTAGCCCCTCACTCCGTGGCCCCGTCCTGGTTTCCGGTCGGGACCAACGCTGGGTGAGGCACGCGCGCGGCTGGGCTCTGCAGACGTAGAACGGTAGATCCACCCGCATCACACCTCCCTACTTGTTGTTCGTGCGCCAAGGGGGACTCCTGAGCATCGCGACTCAGGAGCCTAACTTGTCACGTGGCCCCTCACTCCTTGGCCCCGTCCTGGTTTCCGGTCGGGGCCAACGCTGGGTGAGGCATGCGCGGGGCCGGGCTCTGCCGGCGTAGAACATAAGCAAGTAGGAAGCAAAAGCGCCAATTT